>NC_077234.1:249974657-250042157 GCF_027887165.1 Monodelphis domestica
TTTCTGGTAGTCCAATTATTCTTAAATTGTCTCTTCTCCCTCTATTTTCCAAGTCTATGACCTTGTCAGTGAGATATTTTATGTTCTCGTCTAATTTCTTGGTCTTTTGGCTTTGCTTTATTAATTCTTGCACATTGTCTTCGAGTTGCTTAATTCTGACCTTTAAAGCCTGGTTTTCCTTTTTCAGTTTGGTCAAACTGGTTTTGTAGATGCATGAATTTCTTTTGCATTATTTCCCACTTTTCCTCCCAGAAGGCTTCCATCTTTTTGATCCTTTCCGATTCCAATTGTTCATGGGTTTGTGGAGAGTTTCCATTTCCTTTGGAAGGTTTCGGAGCATTTGCTTGTGTTTCCTCTTCTATCTCCTCTGTATTTTGTATTTTTGCTCCATAAAATGTGTCCAAAGTCGCCCCCTTCTTGTTTTTCTTGGAGTTTTGTGGCTTTTGTGCTTCTGTGGAGTTTGCCATCTCTATCTGAGTGGGGAGGACTAGCTTTTCTTATCTCTGTCTGGTGTTCAGAGGTTTTAGCCCTAGGCAAATTGTCCATTCTCCTCAGCTGTTCTGTTTTCCCAGGGAGGCCAGGAATTGCTGGTGTTTCTGCGTTACTGCCCTCCTCAGTTCCCTCCTGATGCTTCTCCTTTGCCTTACTTCCATGCTCTGAGCCTGGCTCGGCACTCTCCTCGGGGTGTTTTAATGCCTTTGCTGGCCAGAAGAGCCTACACTCTGAGGGGGGAGGGGCCGCGGCTTCCCGGAGCTCTGAGGGCTCCTGATAAGGTTAGCTTTCGCTGGGTTGAACTGAGTATGCCCTGAGGCAGGGACCTTGAGACTCAGATGGAAGGATCCAGCCAGGGGGTTACAGGTTCCACCCCCCCCCTCTCTGTTTCCTTGCTCTCTGTGTTGGGTGCCCTCTTGACTGAGTCAGGTTGTTTTCAGGAAGCGGCCTTCAGAATAGCCAGCCCTGAGGCTCTGAGGTTCCCTCTGCTGCCTCGGACTCAGCGCTCTGGGTTGGGGGGGATGGGTCCTGGGATCTTCCTTCTGCCTACCCCTTAGGTCCAAGTGATTTCGGGTTCTGGCTTTTGGGGGGCTGTAACACCATTTGATCCAGGTCCAGGAGGAGGATTCCTGGGGTCTATGCTGTTGTTCGTTTTGAATTTCGGTGCCCTAGGAGCATATAATTTGAGTTCGGTAGGGAAGGGTTTCCAGAGATCCAAACTCCAGCTTTCTCTAAGCCGCCATCTTGACCGGAAGTCTTATAAGAGAATTATTAAAAATCCCAACCCCAAATCATATGCCCATATAAACAAATGATAAATCATGTTTTCTTCTGCATCTAATTGTCTTTTGATTGACCATTTTAGGATTCCAATCCTCTAAGATGAATGTGGCATCTCTTTTGGGAAGTGATTTCTAGAAGATGTTGCAGGTCTTCATAGAACTGATTGTCTTTGTCCTCTTCAGCATCAGTGGTTGGAGTTTAGACTTGTACTACTGTGATGCTGTATGGTTCGGCTTGGATTTGAACAGATCTCATTTTGTCCTTTTCAAGATTAGATCTCACTACACTGCTTTTTTCACTCTTTTATTGCCTACGAGCGCTACTGCATTTCTTCTAAGGAATTCCTGCCCATAGTAGCATATGTAATGATCACCTAAATTAAATTTACCCATTACTGTCCATTTAAATTTACTTTACTCAAGATAGAGATGTTTAATCTTTCTATTTTCTGTTTGAGCACATCCAATTAGGTGCCTATGTAATTAATCTTTTTAACTTTGACTTTCCTTTCATTCTCAGACACATCTACAGCTGAGTTTCTTTTTGACTTTGGCTCAGATCCTTCATTAGTTCTGGGGCTACTTGTAGTTGTCCTCTGTTCTTCTCCAGTAACTCTCCACAATGACTTATCAATCCTGGATAGCCCCTTTGCTGTGATATGGCAGTCATCCAGGAGGGATTCCTTATCTTCAGATGATACTAAAGGGTAACAGGCCCATTCAGTGCTTCATAAAATAAGATTCTACTTCTTTCCAAGAAGCAACCATGGCATGGCATGCTAGGGAGTCAACTCTCAAGTTCTAGATGGTGCTAAAGAGCAATAAACTAAATGAACAATTTACACAACAGGAGGATCTGGTTTTCTCTGTTCAGCTTCCAGAAAGTATTGGTTCTATATTCTACCTATAGATAAGTTTCTGTAATGTATGGCCAGAAAGGGAACACACACACACACAGGGAATGAAGGGAGAGAGAGACAGTTGAGAAAATGGAGAGGGGGAAGAGATTGATCTTCCCCTCTCTCTTCTTTGGGGAAAGTAACCCAGTCTTGTCTCCCTGAGGGACAGAATATGTCTCCTCAGAGAATTGTTTTGTGAGGTAGAGGATATGAAGTGGAAGGGAAAGCCCTAGCAGGAGGATCTATTTTGCCCTCTCCCCATCAGTAACCCAATTTCTTCTTAAGAGGCTCAATGAAATCTTCTGCCTCTGGTCTCCTCAGAAACATCAAATGCCAGTTCTCTTCAAAACCCTGGGTTTATACCCTGACCAAGGAGGGCTGTTCCTTGGATTAGGCAGTTTGGATCACTGGGATTCAGAGGTTAACCCTCCTTTTGGGGAGAGGTATGATCTCCCCAAAACATCAGTCCCCTTTACTGCTAGTAACTGACCCAGACCTAGCTCTAGATTAACTGATAAATTCATTAGGATTTAACAAGGGAGGAGTAGGAAGGGTATCAATTGGGTAGGAGGGTGAATAGGATGCCTTAACACTTGTTCCCTCTGGCAAATCTGCCTACCAAGGTTTTGGGGTCCAAGACTGGGGAAAGCCTTGACCCCTCTTTCTGCCAGCTATCTGTGGACCCTACTCCTACTTATCTAGTTTGAATACAGGAGTCCAGGAACCCATTAGGGAGAATGAGATTTTGAAAGGGGGCTTCTCTGTAGACGGCTTCCTTCCAAAGTTCCGTCCACAATATCCTCTGATAGCTCTGTGTTGTTGTTAAGAGCTGAGAAAGAGACGTTCAGGGGTTCACAGGAAAGCTGTTGATCCCCTGAGAGAGATCTAAGCTTCTTCCCAGCTTAGGAAATCTGTCTCCTTCCTCTGGCTTCCAGCTGAAGGAGTGAAGGAGGTGGCAGTTTTGAGTTCTCTCAGCTTCAGTTCTCTCACTGGAATCTTTGTTTATTTTTTTTTCCACTTCTTGCACCTCCCCCACATGAATTGCTCCTTGCACCACTGGATCTGATTCCTCTCTTACATCTCTCAGGTGGCTCAGTTGGAAGCAGCTGCTCATATCTTCAGATGCTCCTTCATTAAGCAGTGTGGGGTGGGAGAACAAATGTCTATGAAATCAACTTTTCTCTTAGGCAACAACTATCTTCTGTTCTGATTTCTGGTTTTTCCATGTTCTCTTTTCCTATTGTTATCACTGTTGGTTTCTAATGCTACTGAACATTTCTAACTCAGGTTGAAAAATCCAGTGTCCACAGGGCTATCATATATAACACAAACAGTTCACAACTTTTTTTCCCCTCAAGTAGTTCTGTGATTTATAGTTTCTCAGGTATAATTTTGAAGATCTAAAAAACCGTATATATGAGCCAATGGGAAACAATGCACTGAATCCATCCTTTAGTCTCTTATGTGCTTTGGAGCTGCCTTTAAATAGTTATCTAGGCTTAGTTTTCTCTCAGGTTCTTGGAACTATCTCAAGAGATTTTACTCAGTGGACACCCATTTTCTGCCCCCTTTGGCAAACAAAACATCCATTTGTAAAAAGAACACTAACTTACACAAATGTAATCTGTGGCCCTGGTTCTCCCTGGTTCTGGACCAGGTGGAGGCTGATCCAAGGACAAATTCTGCCTTTGACTCATTATGTCCCTGCTCTCTGGGAAATTTTCAAATACAGCTCATGTCTAGGTTTCCTCCAGTGGTGGAAATTCAAGGCACTCAAGGCAACAAATGCATAATGAGCAAACAATAGTCTTTATTTCGTACCACAGATAATGCATAGGGCACAAAGAACTCACAGGAGCCCACAGAGAAAGAAAATGTAAAGCATTTATAATAGTATTTCTTGGAAGGGAGTAAATTTGAAGTAGTCCTGAAGGGCGAAATCCTGGCATTTCAATTAAAGCCTTCTCTTCCACAGGATTCTATATGGTTTCCTTCAGACTCATAATGCCACCTTGTGGTTGGGGATCTCCCCCAGAAAGCAAAGCTATTTTGGGTTTTTTGGACAAGCTATCCCTCAATAGACCTGTGCTTTCTGAATCACTTTTACTTTAAGTAGGGAACAAAGTATAGATTTTAAAAAAAACCCTTAACCTTTCATCTTAGAACCAATATTGTGTATTGGTTCCAAGTCAGAAGAGTGGTAAAGGCTAGGCAAAAGGGATCAAGTGACTCACTCAGAGTCACACAACTAGAAAGTATCTGAGGCCAGCTTTGAACCCAGGACTTCCCAACTCTGGTCCGCCCCACAGATTTTGGATTTTCTTGATGTTGATTTCCTGCAGTGGGAAAATCTACTCTCAGTATCTGCTCTCTGACATGCTTAGAAAGCCGCTGGCAAACACATAAGTTTCTGCAATAAAGCAGCTAGTTGGTAATGGATTCTGGGGAAAGGGAAAAGGGAGAAAAGCCTTCCTTCCTATTCAATACATATTATACTCAGGAAGAAAGGAAAACAATGAAATTTTCTTGCATTGCTCTCTCATAGACCATTCCACAATGGTGTCTCCTCCTCTTGTCCTAGGACTTTCAGTTGTGACGGAGGCTTTCTATTTCACTGCTAACCAAATCATCTGGAGAGTAGCAGAAACTTGACAGCCATGTCTCATTAGCAAGATAGTAATGGGCATGGCCACAGGCTAGAAGGAGAGAGCTTTGGTAAATCAAAGATTGACCTCTTGGAAACTACATTAAATTGATTAAGGAACTCACCTGACCAACCTCTTTTTCAAAAGAACTATGGAGTTCCCAGAGCAGTGCCAAGTTTCTGCCCTAATATAATATAGTAGCTATAATATATATAACATAACATAACATAACATAACATAACATAATATAATATAATATAATATAACATAATATAACATAACATAACATAACATAATATAATATAATATAATATAATAGCTAACCAGAAGAATATTTGGGAAACTCCTGAAAGGAACAGAGAGCACCAAATGCAAGAATACTTTCCACCTTCACTTTTCCATATATTCTTTCTTTTAAAAACATTCCTACTGATTTAGTGATGGGTTTTTCTTTAAGGAAGATCTGACTTCCAGTCCAACTTTTGACCCTGATCATGACTCCAGACACAGTTTTTACCTCTTTCTGCCTCTAGTAATTCCCTGGCACTTACCAGAGTCATTAATGGGATTTGATGAGAGAAAGTCTTATTTGTGTTTTTCCTTTATCTTTTGTTATTATTTATTTATTCTTATTCAGGCCTTCCCTTTCCTCCCCACCATATTGAGTATATCTTCGGTATTCCCATTTTTCAGTGTATCCTCTGGAGATGAACATTTGCACGTTATTCTTCAACATTAAATCTGTAGCTGATTATAACATTCTCTTGGTTCTACTTGTTTTACTCTTCATTACTTCATGTAGTTCTTTTGAACTTAAAAAATGAATCTGCTTAACTTCTTGAGATGCATTCCTTTATCTTTTAAATGAGAACCTTTTCTTTCTTTCTTTTTAAAAATTCAGATATTCTATTTTCCAAATGACATGCAATAACAATTTTCAGCACTTATTTTCCAAAATTTTAAGATCCCAATGGCCTCCTCACTTCCCTTCCCCGCCCTTCTTGAAGATGGTAAACAATGTGATCAGGCTTATACGTGTATTATTGGGCAAAAGACATTTTCATAGTGGCCATTGGTGGGAAAGAATACTCCTATGAAAGAACCCCCCAAAGAACTAAGTTGGAAGATGCCGTGCCCTGATTTGTAGCTGAGCCCACCCATTGCTTTCTTGGGAGGTGGACAGCATTCTCTGTCCTCAGCCCTTCAGGGCTGCCCTGGAGCATCCTATGTCTGAGAGACCAGCGGATCATGGTATGATATGGCTGGTACGTGCACAACGTTCTTCAGGCGATGAGAACTTTCTCGACGCCTTTTAGGTCAAGAGTAGAATGCGGCAAATATGGAAGTTCTCCAAATGCTTTGATTTCTCCCCAAAGAGTTGTTTTCCTGTGTAGTTCTGGTTTTCTGCTTTCACGCGAGAGTCTTTCCCATAGGAGCCCGCGACTGTTCATGCGTTTGGCCAACTTTGATGCGAACGCTTCATTTTTAGGACTGGATCTAATAAATAGTTCCAAGTTTTCACTAGCAGGATTTACTCATTTCCTGGGATTAAGCAATTCTACCTTTTTCCAGCAAGGGGCAGCAAACCACAACATTTGGTTAGCCGAAGCAGCCTCCTTTCCCACATTTCGTTGAGAACCTTCCAATGAGCTTGCATCTATGGGAACTTCCTTCTTCTTCATCCCTCCCTCCACTTAGGGGGAGATGATGTTCCAGCAAGAGAAAGCTAGAATGGAGGGCGGGTATCAAAGAGGGGCTGGACGAGAGCTCTCCATGACGGGAACAGGGAGTGATGCCGGGAACAGGGAGTGATGCCGTTTCTTGGGTAAAGAAACGGAAAAGGGTGCTTTGTCACCCCAGTTTATTGTTATTTGGACATATTCTGCTTTTCCCTATTACTGTGTAACGTGGAAGTGCGGTCCCTGGGATCGATGTACGTCATCCGATTTCTCTCAGGTCTCCTCTCCTGTCTCTGGGTTTCCAGAGTTTTGGAAATGATCAGGCTCTCCTTGGAGACAGAATCAGTTTTTCGAAGGGAGAGGCTGACATTCCTGGCATGGGGCTAAGCCTGGGCTTTTGAAGGCTTCTTTTCAGTCAGGTTCTAGACATTTGGCAAGACTACAAGGATGGGTTTTCTGAGGATCCACCGAGTTACCAGAGACACCCATCAGGTAACAGTTAACGATGAGGTGATGGAGTTCTGGGCCACAGCAATCTATGAAGATCGTCTTGGAAGCTGTGGGGAGGGAGTGTCCCCACGGGGGAGCCTCAGGGGAGAGCAGAAGATTCTTGGTTTGAAATGGGAGCATTACAACTTACTGCCTGTGGCATTTGTGAAATACTTCACTTCTCAGGGCTTCTGTTTCCTCATCTGGAAAACCATGAGCTTAGACTAGATGATCTCAGAGGCCCCTTTTAGCTGTACACCTCATGGCCTTTGGAAAGCGAATTTTTAAAGAAGAGTCTAGGTAGGAGCAGAAGAAATAATGATAAACATAGGTAGGTGTGGAGATATTTTGGGGAAACGGAGAAGAATAAGAAAGACAAGGCAGTGCTAAGGAATCATGCCCAGTTCAATGCTTCTTCAGTGGGGGAATCTTCCTCCCCCCCAGCTTAGAATCAATATTGTGTATTTTCTCCAAGAAAGAAGAGAGGTAAGGGATAGGTGACTTGCCCAGGCTCACAGTTAGGAAGTGTGGGAGGCCACATTTGAACCCAGGACCTCGCATTTCTAAGCCTGACTCTCAATCCACTGAGCCACCTAGCTGTCCTCTTGTCTGAATCTTCTTACAAATAACAGCATCACATCCCTTCCAATATCTTGAGAAACAATAGTATAGAATGTGGACTAAACAATTACCATAGTCCCTGCACATAGTCAGTGCTTAATAAATGCTCCACTCCCATAGTGTTTAATAACAAACTTCTCATTTCGTATTTTTTTTTCCTACCCTGGGCAGTAGGTGCTATTATCATTTCCATTTTAGAAATGCAACTGAGGCAGACAATGAATGGTTAACTGATTTGAACTCGGGTTTTCCTTACCCCACACTCCACTCTATTCATTGTCCTAAATCTGGATTATTCATTTTTTAATTCTATTTTTTAGCACCATAGTTACTCCATCTTGATACATTGTTCATACTAATATTAATTTAATATTAAATTAAATTGTGAAATTTAATTTGTAACATTTTAATTGAAATGGAAAATATAAGGAGTATCATTCAATTAAATTGTAAACATGTATTTTAAAATTCAAATTTAAGGATGAAATTAAAATGTAAATAGAAGGAGCCTTAAGAAAAGAATTGTTTAAATTTGGTCTTTTTGTACGAGTTGGTATTGGCTTTGGGGAAGTGGATGGTCTCAGTTTGGTTGTCATTTTAAGGTTGGCCTCTAGAGGGAAGCAAATAGCAACTTAAATGTGCTGTAGCCTAGTTCACTTCTCTCCATCTCAGTGGCGCCAGTTTGCCTTTCCTTCTGCAAACAAATACATACATAAGCCAGCTGCTCACGGAGCTGAACCATTCTCCATCTCCCCCTTTCCCCAGGGGCCCTGCCAGCAATTCTAACATTTATTTCTCTCCAAGTTGTTTATTCCAATGACACAAATCCTGTCTCAATGCTAAGCATCCTTTTAAAGAATCTTTGCAAATTGAGGAGTAGCTGGCTAGTGCAGACGATAGAGCACTGGGCTTAGAGTGAGGAGTCTGAGTTCAAATTCAGCCTCAGACAGTTAACCTCTGTTTGACTCAACTTCCCCATCTGTAAAGTGTGAACAATTCTCCTAGCCCCTCCTTATCTTCCAGGGTTGTGGCGGAGATCCAAAGTATTTAGCACAGTTCCTGGCACACAGTAGGCGTTATAAAATATTGGTTATTGTTATTGGAAGGAAAGAGGAGTAAAAGGAAAAAAGAAAGAGGAAAAGAAGGGAAAAGAAGGCAGAAAAGCTCCGGTCCGAGGGCCGGTTCCAGGTATGGACATTTTCAGAGTGGGTCGAGAGAGGGTAGGTGTCTGTCCCTGGGCAGTCGGGCTGGGTTAGCCCGATTGTGCTAATATCCCCCAATTCCGTGCGGATGAGTTAAACCGACAGTGCAGGAGACAATTTGTAGAGCTGCCCTGCAGACTGAACACGCAGCTTCACCGCGCCCCAAATAGTTACCAGCAAGCGAGGCAACAGCACAAAGCCCCACAAATCCGCATTCTCCATCCCGTCAAGTTCGTTCTGCATGAACAATGCCGCTGCTTGCACAGGCCACAGGTCAATGGACTCACAGTCGGCCCGAGAAGGAAGTAGATTGGCGCCGCTGGGCTCTTTTGACTGAGCATGCTCCGAAGCAGTGGTACCCTGCGTCTGCGGGCCAACCTCCCCACTCACCTATTAGAGTCAGGTGCGATTGCGTGTACTGCCAAGCAAGGAGCTTCATCTCTGCTGGGAGGCAGAAAGAGAGACTTTGGGCGTCCGAGTTCCATTGAGCTCCCCACCAGTCAAACACAAAAACTCGCAAAGGCTCCACCGCCTAAATCAGAGGAGGACAAACGCGACGGAGTCATCTTTGAGGCAGAAAGGAAAGAATCCCCAGGAAATAGAAGGCAGTTTATCCAGTGACAAAGAGCCGGCAACAGGTTAAACGGTTTTCAATTTGTGTCCTTCCAACACAATTCTCTTTGAACAAAGCCCAAACGGAGCTGTCTCTCCTCTTAAAGGATAAATGCGAATACATCCCATGCATTGATTGACTATGTGTGATCTTTCCCTGTGGCCCTTTTCCCTTTCACCCAAAAGTCTAGCTGAAGATTTATTTTGAAGGAAAAATATGCAGATGAACCTCTTTTTCTCGGAGTCTGGGACCTACTGCAAAGCACTCCAATTTGAATTAGTCTTCCAAAGGCTAGAGCTCAGGAAAGGGTCAATGGGAAGGATGAAGGATGAAGACAACTTCCATTTCTCTTTTCATTTATAGTTTAAAACGGTTTGCTGATAGAATAGTTCAGCATTGAATTTTTTCAGGAACCAATTTTTACTGATTGAGGAAAAGAAAATGAATTGATTTTGCTCTCAATTGATTTTTCTTTGAGATTATCAAATCCCTAAAGCAACTGATGTGAGATAAGGAACCAGAGGTCAATTTTATTCTGAACTTTATGATTTCTTGGCTTGGGGAAACTCTATTCTGTGACCTGCTTGAAGGCATAATTCATGGAAGCATAAGAGACCTGTCTCTGTGGTCAGTTGTTACTCATTCTTAGTTATTTTTCCTGAAATTTATTCTTAATAAAATGCTGAAGGATATTTGGAAATCATCCAGTTAGACACAACTTATCATTTGAAGAATCTTTTATTTTATGTTACTTTGTTTTGTCAAAGGAAAAGAATACAATTCATATTTAAGTCTTGTACCAATACAAGAAGCATATCTTATTATCCAGAGAATATAAATAATTTCTATTTGAGCATATTCTTTTGGTCAGAGGATCTCAAATATTTCTGCAACCACCTTAAAAAGTTTTTTTTTCATAAAAAGCAAATATTATATATTGTCCTTCATTGCTGGGAAGTTTTGCTACTAGGAAGAAACAAATGAATTTTAATTTTTTTCTTTTTGACTTTGCTTTAAAGGCATACATGTAAATAGCAGCACAGACTCTAATCTATGGAAAGGAGAAATACGAGGATCATCTAATCAACTTAGATCCTCCAAATGTTTTTCACATAGGACATACTGCATGTTTCAGAAAAGGACAAAGAGAAGACAACTGCTTAATATTGAGGTATCAGGCATGCATTAGGGTTCCTTTATTGAGAACTTCTTTGTTTAACAAATAGAGCATGTAGTGTCTTAAATCTATAGATGAACACAATGCCATAATAGAAATACTGACCTGAGCACACTAATGGCCATTGATGAGTTCAGATCCCATGTTTTATAACATCAAAATTATAGGATAAAGATACTTTAAAGTAGTCTTGCAAATCTGCTTTTGTAGTATAGCAGAAAAAACATTGGATTTGTAGTCACAGGATCTGGGTTCAAATTCCAGCTCTGACATTAAATAATTAAATAAGATGACCGTATCTAGTTTTTTATTTCTGTATCTATAAAATAAAATCTTTAGACTAAATAACTAAGCTCCTGTTCAAATCTAAATCCTATGATTTCAATTCACTACTCATTCAGCTGTCCTTGTGTCTCTATAAATAGCACCTGGGAGTGTGGCTGAATGGCCATTCAATATTGGTCTCTAGGAGAATCTCTGAAGCACACATAACCTAGATTAGCATCCTGATGATTTCTCCCAAGTGAATGCGATCATGATAAAAATAAAGATTTTAAAGAACAGGCTTGTTTAAATCTGGTTACTCTGATATTAGCAAAGAGGGAAGGGATATGTTTTCTTGAGCCTATATTGAACTAATTCTTTCTATATCACCGCTTTCACTCTGAAGTTGACACAACCATAAAAACCTGTGATATCAGGGGAAGCATAGTAAGCATCTCCTTTCTAGGATTACAGAATGATTAATTTTTGACATCATATCACAGCTTGTCACCACTCTTGCTCATCCGAAAGATACTTCTTGTCCAGTGAATCTTTCCCCTACCTTCTACCTTTTAATTTTGGGTACACAGTAATGATTCAAGATGAGGAAGAGGAACAAGAATGACTTTTTGTTTTTGGTAGACTAGACACCACCAACAAAGTTGTAAAGTCCTTTTTTAAACAGTATCTATACAAGACATACTCAAATAGCTTATGATTACCATCTAATCGAATGATGTCCATATTCATGAAATAACCACGCAACCACTGAGCTGTGTGATATTCACTGTAGTGATGTAGGATTCAGAAAAGAAAGAAATCATTGATAATCTGGAGTAATTTGGGAAGGCTTCATGGAGGAAGTGAGATTTAGCATGAACTTTGAAATACAAGAAGACTTTGGATAGGAATGCAGAAGGGGGAGAAAAATGGCATAGAAGAAATAAACGAGGAACTCATTGAAGTATGACTGGTGCTGGGGACATTGGGGCCATTGGGCTAATTGGAGGGAAATAGTAAGGTGGATTGAGATTATTGTGGACCTTAGAAAGAGTGCAAAAGTTTATTCTTAATAGAGTGGATATTATAGACTAGGTTTCTTAAGTGTTGCATAGAAGCAGCAAAACAAAGTTCTAGATTTGGATTCTGATGAACTTCTGTTTGTAAAATTCACTGCTCTCCTTAGTTTTCTCATCTGAAAATAAGGGCCTTGGACTATTATTTCCAACATCCCTTCCAGTCCTAAATCCATGATCCTGTTTGTTTAAGTCATAGTGATGATATTTTCTTTCAAAATCAATGCTTGAATGCAAGCATTTTAGGATCCCTAGGATGATGCCAAACACATATTAACGGTTGCAATGTTTTTATTTAAAGATGTTTGCAAATATAAACTACCGATGTGTATGGCTTTTCCCCTCCCCCACTTTTGTAATGGATTTAGAAAAATATTGCTAGTCTATTTATTTTATCTAGTCTATTTAGGTCAGGGGAACAGGCCTACATAAACACATGAGAAATTTGTCTCTTTCCAGGAAGAATGGCACATCGCCATTGCTCCATTTTCAAGATATTCAGGGAACAAACTAAAGATGTTCCCTAGAAATACTTTGGTGAAGCTCTTTGGTTATACCCATCTGACTTTTAAAGGAGATCAGGGACATATCTAACTTGGAGGATGTGAATTGGGTCATCATCATTTTCCACTTGGATCACACATAAGCCTAGAGTAACTACTAAATATGGGAGAGGGTTCCTTTTTCTCTAGGGGACATGTATTCTATGGGGAATAGCTCTTAACATGGTGATCTACATATAATATACACTTAATAGATATTGAGTTTAATTTTGTTGACCAGCTCAAATATGCAATTATAATAATGAGACTGGCCACAGAACCCTGATATGTCTCTGCTTTGTTCCAGTCCAAGTAACCAAGTAGAAATTTTGGAGAGAACCCATTTGCAGCCATTGGTGACTAAGGATAAGGATAAGGATAAGGACTAAGGTTACATTTATGTAACCTAAAAAAACAAACAACAAATCTGCTAATTGGCTGAGGAACCAGAAACACTAATAACTCAGGAGGTGCTGAGGTGAAATTGAATTCATATAAAAAAGGATTGATTAGTATCTCTATCTCTCACTCTTTTCTTTCTTGAAAACCACCAAAACAAGATCTCTTGAGTTTCCAAGTGCTGGGAGATGAGTGGGGATGGCTGCCCTACCTTACATTCGACTACCATGTGTCTGTGAGCACATGAAACTTTTGTTTTGTTTTCTAGTATTTTTTCTTCTTTGAACTTAGGACTGAATATGTAAAACCAGAATTAGCCTGATTACCACCTCATGAACTTCAAAAGTCTGGAAGCCTCATCAGAGGTCCCACCAGAAATTGGAGTTAGTAACAAAATTATTTTTTTCTGACTCTAAGCCTAATAAAACCATACCTCCATGTATCTTTTTTCTGCTATCTAGAAATTAATTAATTCTGTGATTAATCTATTTTTTCTTCCTTCATGTTACCACTTATGAACTCTTTCTAGATCTCAGACCTTTGAATTTATATTTGCTAGTTTGCCCACAAGAAGATGGAAAAATAAAAGTCTTCCTCCAAATATCTTGTTTTGGATCATGTAGAAATTCTGCATTTTGAGAATGAACTTGATTCTAAATTCTGGGAAAATAAAAAGCATTTAGAAATGCATACTGTGTCTTTCACATACTTTATAAAGTAATGACAAAATGAAACTACTTAACACTCTCACAAATTATGATATTAAAGTGATTCACCGTTTTCCTTCCCTGATGAGTGCCATTGTATGTACACATAAAACAGGGGAAAATGATAGGTGAAATGACAATTAATATTTGTAGTTTCATAAGATGGAAAACCTAGTTTTTCTATGTAGAGAAATAATGGACCCCAATCACCTCTAAGTACTTAGAAATGAAATTTTTTTTCTTGAAACTTCATCTTGCCTCTTCCCTCCCATTTGTCTAGGTTTAGCTTAGGGCAGAATTGCTGTTCTTTGACCAACACAAAGGGCTGTCTGTGATCCAAAGGGCTTCACTAAAAGATCCCTGATTTGGAAATTTTATTCCTACTGGTTTGTCACAGTGCCTGAAATTCTATTATTTAAGACTCCTTCTTTTGAATTTTTTCCTTTCATAGATATTTCCATTTTCAGTTTCAACAGCAAGTGTAAATTAATTTGTCAGTTTAATATCTATTTAGACTAAAAAGGAATGTGGATACTGTGGGGTAGGGAAGAAGAAAAGGAAAATTTAGAGCATAGAGATCTGTTTCTGGAAATGGGGCATTATAATAGGTAAACCTGTGTGGAGGGAAAAGAATATGAGGGCTTTGGAACCCAGGAGTGAAGGGTTAGAGAAAAGAAGAGGCCACAGAAAGAAGAGGTAATAGAGCATCAAACAAAAACCTCTCTTGCAAATTTTTCTGTGGGTTGTCTAGAACAATAGTTTCTGTTTACCTGCTCGGACATTTCTTTAAGTGTCAAAGGCATATAAAGCACATGTAATAGGAACTTTTTAGGGATTATCATTCTGACCTTGGAAGAATTATTCTTTTTTTTAAAACAATATTTTATTTGGTCATTTCAAAACATTATTCATTGGAGACAAAGATCATTTTCTCCCCACCCCCCCTTGAAAGAATTCTTACACTCTCTCATATATCATAACTGTAGAGTTATGTGGGGGTTCAAGCTCTCTAGTCTGGTGCCTTCATTTTATAAATGAGAAGCCTAAATTAAGTGACTTATCCAAGGTCACACAGGTAGTTAGTTGCAAAGCTGGCATTCAAATGTAGATCTATCATTCTTTTATATAGAATGAAACTTTTTAAAAAATAAGGCAATACATTATTTCTTAATATTAAACAGGTTGTCAAAAGGCTCTCCAACATGCATTGTAGACATAGTAATTCCTAGAAGAAGAGATAATATATATTTAAAATGTTCGTTAAGTGTCTAATTTGGGCATAGTTATCTATCTATCTATCTATAAACTTACAATAATAGCCAATTTTCATTCCTTCATGGCTTCTCATCCTACGTAATTCTTTCCTAAAAGCTTTTCTTTGGAAGATAGACTTAATGTAATATAGACTTTCCTCTTGTTTTTTCTAGGATCCTGAGACTACCAATTTACCACTGAAGCCATCCATTGTCTACTTCTCGTTCTTCGTAAAGTATAGGGCTAAGTATAGGGCTGTTAGCCCTACACTTCTCCTCCACCCCCTCAGTCCTGAATGACTGATCATTGTTTCATGCTACTTTACTTTGGCAGCCAGGTGGTCTAGTGAAGAGAGCAATAAACTGAATTTGGTATGACCTCAGACCATTACTAGCGATATGACTCTGGGCAAGTCACTTAACCTTTGTCTCCCTCAGTTTTCTCAGATGTAAATGTAAAATGAAATAATTATAGCACCTGCTCCCCGGGGTTGTTGTGAGAATCCAGCAAGATACTATTTATAAAGTGCATAGCGCAGTGCCTAGCACAGAGTAGGCACCTAACAAATGCTCATTTCCTTTGTTCTTTTCTCTTCATTTACAAATTCATTAATGGCTACATGCAATTGCCTTTTTATATCTAATGTGCGACTTTGAATTGCCATTTAGGTTACTTGCAATTGCAATTCTTATGAATAATGAAATATCATGATGGCAAAATCATATAGCACCACTGGAAGAATATTAACATTAGAGGGAAGGTCTCTTGTAGCCATGAATGATCTGTGATCAGTGAAATTACTATCTAATTTCACAATGTAATGCTCCCTTCATCTCTTCTTCCTACTAAGTTCTGGGTTCAGTTTACTGTCTATCTTTGGTAGCTGACCAAAGTTATATATATATGTGTGTGTGTGTGTGCTTGCATGTATTATGTATCATACTTTATAAACTTATTGGTCATCATATATTACACATATTAATTAATTGTTAAAACAATAGTTAATTGTTTTAGCCAAATCTGTGATTTCACCACTATATGGACCTTATAACAAAGGATTCCTCTTACCAGTCCATGTTGGTGCCTTCTCTGTAACTTTTAGTCTTAGACAGTTGTTAAGGACACGGAGAGGTTAAATAAGTTGCCTAGGATCAAACAGCTAGTATGTGTCAAGTAGGATTTAAAACCAAGCCTTTCTGACTTTGAGGTTAGCTTTCTATCTTCTATGTCAAATGCATATGTATTTATGTACACTTATTTGGTTGGCTGTCCATCCATTGGAATATGCATGCTATAATCTGGGCAATATGTGTTTTTCGTTCATTCTGCTTTTCCATTTTAGATGTTTAGAATATTCTCTTAAATACTGCAGATTTCACATACACCTACTTTTTCAGGACACAATGGACAGTTGAGTTAAAGCTTTTGTGGGTGTGAAATTCTTAATTTAGCATATAAAGTCAAAGTTAGATAATTAGAACTCAAAAATTACTGAAACTGCTTCTAAAGTACCCAATAGTATTTTTAAACAATTTTACCTGGAAGGGGATTTGGGTCTTTCAAATAATTCAGCATGAATTGAGTAGATGGGTCTAAGATGGTTGCTAGGAAATCAATTGAATGTGAATTTTATTTTTCAAAACTTGCAGCTAAATTGTTGATCTATTTCTCCTTAAAGAGAAGAAAACAAAAAAGGTTTAGCTTAGAGGAAACCTGACAATTTGGGGTAAAATACCTCTGAAAGGGCTTTACATACAACTGAAAATCAGACAAATTTTCAGACTATTTTCTTAATGGTATCTCCCAAGTTTCTGAGATGCTTTCTTAATAGTCTTAACTGAAGTTGGTGTAATTGAACAGATTTAAATGAGAATTGAGATGTCCAAGAATTAGAAAGTTCTGAAATGTGACATTCCCACAAATATTGACAACTACGATAAGGCATTCTTAGCGGACCAGGAATGGTGGGAAGACAGACGAGGGCTTTCTTTCTCATTTGCTCTAACAGACTAAGCAGGAAGAGTCTAGAATCACATTTAGAACAATGAAGTATTCAGACCATAAGAAGCAGATACCAGCTGTGGAAATAACAGATTCGCATTTCCCACTCTTGCTCACTCTGGAGGATACACTATCCGACAACTTCAATTGTGGTATTCTTCTTTTTCCCATGTCCTCTCCATTTTTCTTCTGTTTGTTCTTTATATATCTTCCATGGCTTGTGAGGTCACTTTTGGCGAACATATTGCTCCCAGTTTAATACCTTGTTTGCCGTCAACCAAAATGCAGCAGATTGTTAAGTAAAGTTCTCAGCAAACTTCTAATAAGAGGTGAAAAAATGAATTTCCTTCTGCTGATGCTTTTGGAGAAATAGCTTATGGGGAAGGGTGGGGGAAAACTTCTACTATGGCTCAGTGAGTTAAGTGGAGAGACAAACTTTACGGATATCATTTTTATGTGTTTAAAATGGGTATCCTTTTGTCCATTTTTTCCAACTGGAAAACCATATAGCCTGTAAGACAAATGTTGGGTTTTACACAGACCACCAATCAAAGGTTCCTTAATGCTCAAGTTTAAAATATTCCTTTAGAGTCAATTAATACTGGATCTTGCCAACATGATCAGTGAATAAAATGCATTTTTCTCCTTTAGAAGATGTATTCTAAGACTTTACAAAAGTATTTATAGGTAACCAAGAGTCATGTATACATTCCTCTTAATTTATTACTAAGATTATTCTTTCACTTAAAATCCCATGTTGTGGATAATGCATTCTTCATGGGATTTTAAATGAGGATAATAGAACTTTTATGTATTTATAAATTATAATTCTAGGTCTCTGGAGCAATAAAGCTATTCTACCTTTATTTTCAACTGAGATGGGACTTCTTGGAGGTGAGGTGTTAAAAATAATTAACGGAGGGAGCATGGCATGTTTTGTGAATGAATTTCATTTTCACTTTAGAAATGAAGAGCAGAAATGTATAAAGTCATCATTTAAACCCTTTCTGCCTTGGAGATTAAAGAGTTTGGTAGCATTCAAAAAGTTTTTCTCTACTCTCATCATCAATAAAATAGAAGATATATCCCATTAACATTTGACAAAAATATGAATAGGAAAAATGAATACTGCTTTCATTCTTCATAAAACCATTCTTTGATTCACAATACCCCCTAATGATGGTCGAATAAAACCATCTTTAATCAATAAACATTCTAATCAATACAAAATTTAAAATCTGAAGCACTTAAAATATTTTCTTTTTACACAAAATTTCAACATAAGTGAATGCACATATATGCATATAGATATACACAAAACAGCTTTCAATATTATATATTTTTAAAAGTAATGTCTGCATCTCACAAGTTTCTGAAATGCTTTCTTGAAATCTTCATTGAAGATTGTGTAGATCAGTGGATTTATAAGAGAATTGAGATAGCCAAGCCATGCCAAAAAATTAGACAGTTCTTCTGAAATTTGACATTTATCACAGATGTTGACAACTACTTCCTTGACAAAAAAGGGAAGCCAGCATATTACAAAAGCACCTAGGATTAACCCCAAGGTAGTGGCTGCTTTCCGTTCTCTTGTTCCAGAAATCTTTTGCCTCCTCCAAGACTTTTCTGGCCTTAATTCTGACTTGGGACTTTTGATTGTGCTTTGGATTTTATCAAAGTCTGTGGAAGGGTCAGATAAAGACTTCTCTTGTACATATGGTGTAGAGACCAGGTGAGTGCTTCTCTCACCACTTTCCAAGAGTATCTGACCATTCAGCTCTCCTTTTGCAACACGACTAGCATTTCTTTTATGGTATAATGTCTTTGCTGCCCTGTATATTTTATAATAAAGGATGAGAATCAATGCTAGTGGTATGTAGAAAGCTCCAAAGGTAGAATAAATGGTGAAAACGATGTGGTCGTGTTTGATTATGCATTCATCTTCTTTGCTAGTTCCCTGATGTCTCCAGAATAGAGGTGGCATGGAGATGAAAACAGAAATAGTCCACACCACCGTGATCATCATTCCAGCCTGCTTGGGTGTCCTTTTCCTGGCGTACTCGACAGCATCTGTGATGGCGCGATACCTATCCAGGGCTATGGCTGAGAGGTGCAAGATAGAACACGTGCAGCAGGTAATATCGACGCTCAGCCAGATGTCACAGACCACTTGCCCCATGAGCCAAGACTCTTTCACAATGTACACAATGCTGAAGGGCATCACTAGGACGGCCACTAGGAAATCAGTCACTGCCAGGGAGCAGATTAAATAGTTGGCAGGGTGATGGAGCTTCCGGGTAACAATGATAGCAGTGATCACGAGGGAGTTGATAGCAGTTGTCATCAGTGCTAATAACGACAGAGTAAATGAGACCAGGATCTTGGATGGCATTCGGTTGAATGGTTCTTCGGAGGTAAAATTTTGATCTGTCAAGTTTAAGAAATCCATCATTTCCTTAAAAGGAGAAGTGGCTTGATTAAGTGGATACCTGCAGTAAAAGAATAAAAAAGCAGTTCAAAGAATGCTCACATGTATCCTCTCTTTTAAGAAATAAATACAGAGTGTTCCAAAAGTCATTGTTACTTCACTAAGACTTTTGGGACACCCTGTATGTTTGCTACTTTTTTTTCTTTTGTTATATCTTGAGAATCGCCATCAATAAAGGGAAACATGCAGATGTCCAAAGCACAATCTGAACATCACTGAGTATTTATTAATCACCTATTCTGTACCAGGTACTGTGTTAGACACTGAATATATCATGAAGGTACAAATATGATGAATGAAATTCAGAAGGCTTACATTCTGATGTTGGGGACAGCAAGGATACATAGAAGTCTATCAAAACAAACACAAAGAGAATGAATACAAGCTAGTTAAATATGTTTGTTGGGGGTGGCACTAGCCATTGAGGGGATTTTGAAGAATTCCCTGTAAATGAGGTGATCCCTGAACTGAAATTTTTTTGAGGACTTCTTTTATTGATGTACTTTGTTCCTAGACTACAAATATTTACAGATTATTCCCACTTTGTGAAGCCTCTTGTAACAAAACAAAACTGTTAAGTAAAACAAATACGAGAGTGACCTCATTTGAAAATGTGCCTGTAACATTTCACACCCTCCCTGTGTCCATTTCTCTCTTCTACCTCTACAAAAATTCATTTTTTATTTTTTTGAAAAATTTATTTAATTAGTTAATTTAGAATATTTCCATGGTTACAAGATTCATGTTCTTTTCCTCTCCCCCCAGCACCCTCTTGCAGTAGTTGATGCACAAAAATTTTATTTTTTTAAACAAAATACATGCCCAAGCAAAACAAATTCCCTCAATGACTGTATACTAGTATATATGAGTATATCTATATTATAAGCACACACAGACACACAGAAGTCAAAATCTAGGGTAGAGAATGATATACACACATATATTTGGAGGTTATCGATTTAGGGTGCAGAATTATGTATATTTATATACACACTTATATATAGGCACGTCCACACCGTAGCCTTGTTCGCTGGATCAAAGAATGTGGAGGTGATGGAGGCTCTGGTCATTGACAGAGTGTACGGGTATGTCTCTCTAGATCTCTATATTTGCACACAGACACTAAGGGAATTCATTTTGTTAGTTAGTCATATTTGTTCAAAGGAGTTTTCTTTCTTTGTTTCCCCTGAAGTTGGAGCAAGAGGGAGAGAGAGAAGTGGAGGATGTCATTGTAGAATGGTCTCTACGCTTTCAGATACGGCCACTCGATGATCAGTTTTACTTATTAAAATTTACAATTTACCTGCGTGTGTCTGTGCTACACTCTACCCAAATCCACAGCCTCTCTGAATCTTGAAGGAGGAGGGGCTCTCCATGAGGCCCAGGTCGGGAGAGCGTGCATTCCAGGGGACAGAAAGCCGCTGGAGTTTCTGGGGTCAGGGAATGGACGCCCAAGACATCCTGGTTTGGCCGGACTATGCAGGATGCGGGGGAGGCAGAGAGAGGCTGAAAGCACCGAGACTGCTGAGAAGGACATTGCGGTCATCTCAGTCTCGCTTAGGCTGAGGGAGTAGCTGTGTGAGAAGGCGGATGTTGGGGCAGAAACCAAAGATCTGGCAGCCATGATTGTCTGTAGGGGGTGAGGCGTCCTGACAAGCTTCAGAATCCAGCAGGCTGGAAGTTTGGGGGCACTTTGGACAGAAATAGGGACATTTGATTGAGGGATGAAGAGAAGGAAAAGGGGGCTTCGGTTTTGGACATGATGGGTTTGAAATGTCTCTAGCATGCCTGGTTTGAAATATCCAATAGACAAATGGAAAAAGAAAATTGCATATGCAACCCCAAACTCCTGGTGGTCATTGCAGGGATTCCCTGGTGTTGCGAGGCGCGCTAAACAACGTGCAGCATTTAGAGCAGGGCTTGTTACTTTTTCTTAGACTAAACGTAATTTTAGTATATCAAAGAGAATGGCAATAAACGTGACCTTGGAGGGACTCCTTAGTTTCTAATATTAAGAAGTAACATTTTATTAAATTAAACTAATCTTTAACTTGAAAGGATAAGCATTTTATAATATATTGAAATTAAGCTCAGCACAATGAATAGTCATCTGGTTTTGCAGTCAGGAAGATATGGATTCAAGTTTTATTTCTGACAAATACTGACTGTATGATTGTGGATCAGTCACTTACCCTATTACTTCTCTGGGTAACTCTAAGAAGATGAGTTGGAGAGAACATGTCTCCTTGCGCTGGTGGGAGTTTCTTTATCTTGGAGTTCCTATGCGAATGTAATCGTAAATCCAGTCCCTATGCCCAATCCCTATTCATATTGTTATAGCGTTGCTATGTACAATTCTTATTCTTTTAGCTCATTAGCTCCTTCATTAGTTTCATTTTCTTTTTGATTAGATTAATTTCCTCTATTCACAAAAAAGAAGGAAAAATTTGAATTTGGCATCAGTATAGGCTTAAGTGCCGTTTAAGTGGTTTAAGGGATGCTGAATTTAATATGCCTTTGAAGAGGCAGTGTGGTCAAGTGGACAGAGTTGTCAGGAGAGCTTAAACTGTAATTGGAGTCTATTTTCTGTGTATACTATATTTCAGTGTTCAAGAGCTCTGTGATGTAGCTGTGTGGCTGCTTCTTCTCCCCCAGGGCAGAGAATCTGATGATGGTAGTGCCAGCCCTGGAAGGGGCTTCCTGGGATTTCTATTCCAACCCCTCAGTTTAGGAGATGTGAAACCTGAGACCGGAAGAGGCCACGGGATGGGCTGCAAGTCACCCATGTAATAAAGAGGGAGGCTGGGGTGGGAACTCAGATGCCAGGCCTGCAAGTTCAGCCTCCTCTTCACCGTACAAGGCCGGTTGGTGGCGAGTGTCATCAGATGACAGACCACACAGTCGAATGTTGGACTTGAATGGGAAGCCTATCTGTGATAGTAGAACCTGGCAGAGCTTCTACTCCACTGGTACAGCTCTCAGAAACTCAAGGCTACCTCCGTATCACATGGGCCACTGGAGCAGGAATATCTTGGAACTGGAGTGCCCACAGTCTCTACATAGTCAGGGCATAATTAAAACACACAAAGAGATAGCTTGAATCTGACTGCCACACTCCTAGCTTGGTGACTGGGGCAAGGGATTTACCCCTCACTGCCTAGCCCTTACCACTCCTCTTCCTTGGAACAAATACACAGTAACGACACTAAGATGGTTGGTAACGATTTTTGTTTTTAAATGACCTTATGCGCTGGTAAGTGGAAATGGGAGGCCTGGCTTCAAATCTGACTTCAGACACCTCTGAGCTGTCTGAGCCTGGACAAGTCACTTAGCCCAAGGGCCTAGCCCTTATTGTCCTTCTGCCTTGGAACTGATCCATAAGTATTTATTCTTAGACAGATGGAAAGGGTTAAAAAAAAAAAAAAGAAATAGCTCACAAGCAGATTCCATTTCAGGATATCTCTCGTAAGTATTCCAAGACTTTATGAAACATTTCCTATTATCATTATGATTAGTAGCTACATTATTTTAAAATCAATCTAGAAATTTGATTTTATTGAATTAAAAATAAATTAATTATTATAGTACATATATAAATTAAAAAATATATATTTATGGAAAACAAATTATATATAATTATAGAAATTAATTAACTTAGATTAAAATTAAAACATTAATTTTAATTATTTTAACATTAATTTTTATAATTATGAGATTAAAACTATCACAATAAATTATAGTGACAATAATAATAGATTCATTTAGCATTTTAAGATTTGGAAAGCACTTTAAATATGCAATCTCATTTGATCCTCACAACAACCCTGTAAGGTAGGTGTTATTATTCCCATTTTACAGATAAGGAAACTTAGGCTGAAAGAAGTTGCCTAGGGTATAGAAGGCAGGATTTGAACTCAGGTCTTCTTGTTAGACTGCTATCTCCTATGCCTTCTTGCTAACAAGGAAAGTGTCATAGAATTTTGAGAGGATGTGCATAAAATATGCATTAAGTTGTTTCTAAAAACTCCAACCCATTTCGTGTGCTGGATTTAAAATAACAGTCCTGCTGAAGCAATTGAGCTTGTCAGTGAGGGAATCACCGGCCGAGCTCGTAAAGGTCCTTATTGCAAACAAGGTTTCATTTTACCAGCCATGTGGATATCGAGCAGCTGCCCTCACCTCCATGAGTGTGACTCTCCACACATGCTTAATTACCTTATACTTTCTGCTTCACTGGATATTACTGCATAATTACAAGTCAGCCAAAAGCAATTGAGGTGTAATGAAATATGATTAATCTATTCTGAAAGGCTGGTTTCCTTTTTGTTTGAGCCTCGGGCTTCAGAGTCTACGTAAGGCAAATGAGACTAATTCAGACAAGTTTGCAGGGATGTTTGTCGGGGAGGGATGCCTTGAAGGGACAGTTGCAATGACCTTTCTCGTCTCCCACCAAGAGTCTATTCTTTATCCCTTCCGGATCTTAGCAAACTCACGTTACTCGTTGATATCATCCATCAGGAATGGCGGAATTCATAGAGTCGGCTTTCATGATGATAACGTGTTTCCTTAAACATCTTCTATACCTCCTTTAGACTGACTTGAGCCCACATATGGCGGCTGTCACAAACTACACGTTAATAAGTGCTTGTTGACTGATGAATGAATGCTTGTTGGATGGAACACAGGACAGAGATGAATGAGTGAATTTGGTTCCTCTGGAAAATCTGTCCATTGGCCTAGGACCCTGAAGACTGACTCCCCATCCCTGGCTCAGCCCAGAGAGAAGTGAAGTTGCTTCTTGGTCTAAGACAGTGGGGTTGAACACAAAGAGAAGAGGGGCCACTAAACTGCACATCTTGACTTAGAAAATCACCTATTAACATCAACTCTGTTAAGTATTTCTCAATTGTGTTTTAATATGGTTTGGGCTATGCTTCTCAGGACCATGGACAGTGGGATTCATGGATTTTTTTTTGACATTTTATTTAATAAATTAATTTTGAATATTTCCCCATGATTACAAGATCAGGATTCATGTTTGATACTGAAGCATCTGGGACAGCAGTGAAATGCTGAAAATCCCAGGACTCCAAGTTCTCAGATTCTGAATACCAAGAAGCTCAGGGTCAATGGCACCTGGCAGTTGCATCTGCCGTCATAGGGGAATAGACTTTGGGACCTCAGTGGCCATCTTGTTCAACTCATACACAAAAGGAATTCTCACTGCAACTTCCCTGCCAAGTGGCTATCCAGCCTCTACTTGAACACCTTCAAGGAGAAGGATCCCATCACTTCCAGAGAAAGTTTTTCCTGACACCAAGTCTAAAGGGGTTCCATGGCAACTTCCACCCACTTTTGGGTCATATAAAATAAGTCTAATCACTGCTTTAAGTGCTTGTGGACAGAGGGGCAGCTAGGTGGCTCAGTGGATTGAAAGCCAGGCATGGAGATGGGAGGTCCTTATCCCCATTTAACTTAACCCCATTGCCCAGCCCTTACAACTCTTCTGCCTTGGAAACAATATACAGTATTGATTCTAAGATGGAAGGAAAGGGTTTTAAAAAATACTTGTGGATAGCTATTATGTATTCCTGCACCCTTTTCTTTAGGCTAAACATTCTTAATTTCTTTAACTGATTCTCATGACATAGTCTCATTCAAGGACCTTTATTACTTTACATGTTCTCCAGCTTATCAATGTCCTTCTTACATTATTTGGTCAGATCTTAATGGTATACCCCAGATGAGTGTCTCCTTATTTCCTCCAGGATCAAATACAAAATTCTCTTTTTAAATTTTAATTTATTTTAATTTTTAATTAAGTAATTTTTATTTATCATTAACAAAATCCTGTTGTTTGGCCTTCAAGTCCTTCACAAACTAATCCCTTTCTACCTTTCTAGCCTCACATCTCAACTCTCTGCCGTGTACTTTTGGATTCATTGATGCTGACCTCCCTGATGTGCCATGAATAAGACATCTCTTGGCCCTGGGAATTTTCTCTGACTATTCCCCAGTGCCCAGAATGGTCTCTCTCCATATCTCTATATGCTGTCTTCCTTGACTTCAGGAAATTCCTAACTAATATCCCTTCTTTGACAGGAGTCTTTCTCAACCTCTCTGAATTTTAGTGCCTTTTTTCTGTTATTTATTTATCCCATATTTGAGATAAATAAATGCTTATTTATACATATTTGTTTGTTGTCTCAGTCATTAGATTGTAGGCTCTTTGAGGGCAAGGATTGTCTTTTGCCTCTTTTTGTACCTTCTGAGCTTAGTACAGAGTCTGGCACACAGTAGATACTTAACAAATGTTTGTTCACCTTATGACAACCAGTCTCATGAAGCTTATTTTTTATACTTGTGTGAGACTTTTTATTTATCCCAAATAAATTTCTTCACATTAGATCCAGTCCAATCTTCTTGCCAATCAGAATCTTTTTTTGATCTTGACTTTGTCAGTGACTGTGTTAATTATATGTAAAATTGATGAGCCTGACATTTATGCCACTGTCAATGGTACAAGTAAGTAAATAAGTAACGAAAATAATAACTAAAGTAAAAAATTAAGCCAATAAATGAGTAAATCATGAACAAATCAATATTAAAAATGCTAATCAACCAATGGCCAAGCAGAGGTCTCTGAGATACTCCACTAGGTATATCTTGCCACACTTACCCTGACCCATTGACTCTTTGAATCTTAATCAATTTGAAATCATCATCTAGTTCATATCTTTCTAACTTTTCACGAAACAGTATGAGACTTTTTAAGCAAAAACTTTGATAAAATATAGATAAACATATTCAGAATATTTTCTCATTTACTAGGTTAATAATATAAAAATGCAAGAAAATGCAAGCAAATTAGCTTGTAATGGTCCCTGTATGATTCAATCATACTAGCTTTTTGTAATCACTACTTGCTACCCTTTCTAAATGTTTGCCAGCGACTTAAAAAATATTAATTCTAGAATATTTTCAGGAATTTAAGTCAGATTTATTGGCCTACAATTGGGAGACTTTGTTATCTTGTTCATAAAAAATCCTTATCTTTAAACCTTTACCTACTAAGAACTGATCCCAAAGCAGAAGAGTAGTAAGGGCTAGGCACTTGGGATTAAGTGACTTGCCTAGTGTGCCATACAGCTAGGAAGTGTCTGGGGCCAGATTTGAAGCCAGAGCCTTCCCTTTCCAGGTCTGGCTCTCTATTTATTGAGCCACTTAGTTGTTCCAAACTTACATTTTGTGAAAGCCAGAATATTTGCCCTTCTCTAATCTTGTGGTACCTCTGTCATTTCCCTTGTTCTTTCCAATAACCCTGAGAGGGGCTCAGCAGTCACATCTGCCATTTCTTTTGGTAGCAGAGTAGATAGTTTACCAGGTGAATTAAATTCATTGAAGGTGGTTTTAAATCTATGGTTCTATAAGCCTAGGAGCTAGCTGCTCTCTCACTATCTCCTTAGTGTGGGCATCAATCAACTTCTCATCAGTCATTTTTGTTCTGCTATTTCTAGCACAAAAAATATCCTTTTTGGTAGAGAAAAGTGAAGAAAAAAGAGAACTGAGCTGTTCTAATTTCTTATCATCTCATCTACCCCAAAGATTCTTTACCTTTTCTCAATATAGCTAAAACATAAAAAACATACAAGCAAAACAAAAAACAACCCAAACCCTTATTTTGTCCTCAGCTTCTCTTGCTTAGCCTCTGCTCATTCTGAGTTTTAGTTCTCTTGATGCTTTAAAAAATAGAATACTTGGTAATTTTTTTGCCTTCCTAGGGCTGGCTGCTATCTTCCATATGTTTCTTTTTAGAACTTAAGTTGAACAGTGAGTTCCTGGGTATCTACACTGGTCTCTTCATACAAATCCCATTTTTCTTCTTCATTTTGTTTCCCTTCAGGGCTTCAGAATTTTATTTTATTTTATTTTGAGAGTTTTACTTATTTATTTTTGTTGACTTCTATGATTAAAAAATAAATGATAACTTAAAATAAAAAAATTATGGAGAAAGTGATAATAGGCTAAATTTAATTGTATGTCTTAGGCCAATAGATATAGAGAGATAAATTGATTTCTTTTGAAACTTAGTTATTAAACATTTACCATCACCTTCTTGGCAAAGTTATACAAATTTTCCTTGTGGTTGGTTATAATACATTAATATTTTAAATTCAATAAAGGACTGATCAGAGTGATCTTTATCTGACTATGCCTATTGGTTGTTTGCCTAGGAACTTGTTAACCAACTCATTTTTTAAAACAAATTTCTCTTTTTATTTTTATTTTTTTAAACCCTTACCTTCCATCTTGGAATCAGTACTGTGTACTGGTTCCAAGGCAGAAGAGTTACAATAGACAATGGGGATTAAATGACTTGTCCAGGGTCACACAGCTAGGAAGTGTCTGAGGCCAACCAACTCATTTTTTAATGCAATCTTTTCTCTTCCTCTTCCATTCTTTGTTAAAATTTTATTTTAATTTATTTTTTCCTTTTAAAATGTAGAATATTTTCCCATGGTTACATGACTCATGATCACCCCCCTCCTTTCCTCTACTCTCATGGAGCTGACAAGCATGTATCATTGTTCAAAATATATTTCCATGTCATTCATATTTGCAGTAGAGTGAACTTTTAACATCAAACTATGTGATTGATCATATGTTTTTCTTCTGTGTTTCTGCTCCCACAGTTCTTTCTCTGAATGTGGATAGTTCTCTTAACTCCTTCAAAATTGTCCTGGATCATTGAGTTGCTGCTAGTAAAGAAGTCCATTACATATGATTGTACCACAGCGTTATCAGTCTCTCTGTACAATGTTTTCCTGGTTCTTCTCCTTTTGCTCTGCATCACTTCCTGGAGGTCGTTCCAGTCTCCATGGAATTCCTCCAGTTCATTATTCCTTTGAGCACAATAGTATTCCATCACCCACAGATACCACAATTTGTTCAGCCATTCCCCAATTGAAGGGCATCCCCTCGTTTTTCAATTTTTGGCCACCACAAATAGCACAACTATGAATATTCTTGTACAAGTCTTTTTCCTTATTATCTCTTTGGGGTACAAGCCCAGCAGTGCTATGGCTGGATCAAAGGGCAGACAGTCTTTTAAAGTCCTTTGGGCATAGTTCCAAATTGCCCTCCAGAATGGTTAGACCATTTCACAACTACACCAGAAGTGTCTTAGTGTCCCAATTTTGCCACATCCCCTCCAACATTTATCACTTTCCTTTGCTGCCATATTGGCCAGTCGGCTAGGTGTGAGGTGGTACCTCAGAGTTGTTTTAATTTGAATTTTTCTAATCAGGAGGGATTTGGAACACTTTTTCATGTGCTTATTGAATAGTTTTGATCAGAATTTTATTTTTGAGTGACCTACCTGGGCTACCTTCCCTTGTAGTATTTTAGTCTGTTATATCCTACATATTTTTCTTTTAAATACTTTAAAACCTACCTTTCCCCAGAATCTAGAATTTATGTCAAACTTGCCCTGGATATTTTTTCCTCTGGATTTTCTTTCCTCTATCGCAGACTCTAGGAGGGGTTAGTCACTTCCCCTCTCCTCTAGAGATTTCATCATTTCTACCTCAGCAGCAACTTCCTTCCTGTTGGTGAGAATCAAATTCAAAATAGCCATTTCTCTTTGTTGGCTCCTCTACATTTGGAAAGATAAAATTATCATTAAGATAAGTCACAGCCTTATTAGCTACTTTGTTTTTAGCAGAGAGAGAGCACTCCAAATAGGTGTCTGGAAAATGGAAGTCCCCCATCAGTTCTTCTGTGTTGTGCTTATAATGTCTTCTTCAAACTCTCCACAGTTCTTTTGGTCCAGGTTATCTGTAGTATACTTAAATGGTAAATATCACTATTTTCCCCACCTATATTATCTTTCACTTAAATACTCTCATTTATGCTTCTTCCCTCCTCTGGTTCCTGAATTTTCTCACATTTTCTCTGCATGATTCCCTCCTCTATGCTGCCCAGTTTATATGAATACTATTTCTTTAGTATAACTATCCAGAGCCATGGTCTAGTCATTTTCTTAACCAGGGAATCCATATACCAGGAGAGGGGAATAATGTAACTAACTAATGGGAATTCCCGACTGAGCCCCAGCCTTCTAGGGAGACAAAGAACATTCATAAACATTCTCAGCCATGAAGTGACTTCTCTTGCAGGCTCCAAGTTCAAGAGTTTGAATGTCTCTAACCTAGAGAGAGAGAAGGGTAGCCCCTGGGCAGTGCCAGATGATAGGAGAGAAGAGAAGCATTGGCTACACGACTTTTATGATAAGAAGTTAGCAAGGGAATTATCTAGACACTACAGATCTGAAGATTGGATCGGAATTCCAATTCTGTGTTTCTTCAATTTTCCCTCCCTTTCTTCTTCTTCTTCATTCTGATCTCCTATGAAGAGGTGGTCATTTAAAGAGACATAGACATCAGCTATTCAAACTATATTCAGAGAATTCCTCAGGAAAACTCTAGATGAGGCCAAAAAGAGCCAAAGAAATAGGATTTTTTCTTTCGCCATTACTTCAGTAAAAAGTTTCTCTAACTAACCAGATACCCTGAGTAGAAACCTGTGCCTAATGGATATAGCAGTGAATTTTAGGCTACTGGGAATAGTCCTGATGATATGATAAGGGATTTCAATTGGAAGTACAATAATGGAATTTAAACTTTTTTTTTTCAGGAGATATAGGAAGAGAAATAGATGCAGAAGGAAGTGGCCTCAACTTTTAATTATTTGAAAAAATTGTTAAAATACTTTAAGATGTATAAATAAATAAAGGATGTATAAATGTATAAATGGGGGGGGGAGTCCTAGTTGGAGCCAATTGAAATATCTCATTAGAATTGTTAAAGCATATTACAAAATGTGCATCTTAATTAAAAAAAAATGTTACAATCTTTAGCATTGCCATTATGAATGAAGTAATTCTTTTTTGGTCAAACTTTGTTTCCTTTTTATCTGTTTCTTTCTTTGCTTCTCTATTTCCTTCCTTCCTTCCTTCCTTCCTTCCTTCCTTCCTTCCTTCCTTCCTTCCTTCCTTCCTTCCTTCCTTCCTTCCTTCCTTCCTTCCTTCCTTCCTTCCTTCCTTCCTTCCTTCCTTCCTTCCTTCCTTCCTTCCTTCCTTCCTTCCTCCCTTCCTCCCTCCTCTCCCTCCCTCCCTCCCTCCCTCCCTCCCTCCCTCCCTCCTTCCTTCCTTCCTTCCTTCCTTCCTTCCTTCCTTCCTTCCTTCCTTCCTTCCTTCCTTCCTTCCTTACTTCCTTCTTTCCTTACTTCCTTTTTTTCTTCTTCATGTGTCACATATGGTGTAGCAGAGGTTCCCTCACCTTATGCTTTGGCAGATATATCCACTGAAGTCCCTTCTCAATTTATCTATCTATCTATCTATCTATCTATCTATCTATCTATCTATCTATCTATCATCATCACCTATCATTTATATATTTAGTATGTGTACAAATATAATATTTTTCATATTTATATTCTATATATAAATAAGAGAGACAGTATAGCATAATCTAAGGTTGTTGACTTTGCCTTCAGATGATGCAGGTTAACATTTTTTGACAGTTTTCACGCTTATTAGCTGTGTGTCTGTGGGGAATTCACATATTGTCTCTGTGCCTCATTTTTTAAATTTATAAAATGAGGATACTGACACCTGTTCTACTTACTTCCAAGGTTGTATTTATTATTTAAAAAGCTTATAACATTCACTCCTCTTCCTGGAAGTGCTGTTGAGGAAAAGAAAACAATGAGGTACTGATACAGAAAAGAGAAACTTTACTTAGGCAAAAACACTAAACCAAAATTATGTCCACTAATTCCCTCCCTTCACCTTTGTAGATACTTCTGGTTTGACATTCCTGATTATTTTTTCTGTACTACTGGTGGGATGGGAAACTACTACTGCATGCTTAGATTTACAGTTTTCTATTTGTTGCAGCTAATATTGTGCTGCAGCCCATTTTGGATGCAAAACAGATGACTTGTGGCAGACCATAGAGAGTTTATAGTGAATGAAGAGTGGTATGGATAATTCAAAACAACATGTAGAAAACTCATTTCTATTTCTTTTTTAGAATAGATTATTATTATTATTGATTGTTATTTTGGTGAGGTAAAACATTTTCCTTCCGATTTGTTTTCCTTAAGAGAAAACTAGTTTCTGATGGACAATTTGCTAAAAATTACTTACAAAAGTAGATAATTCAAATGTTGTTAATGGAGTTAACTTCATATGATTAAGGCAAAAATATTAACACATGTTCATTTTTCGGGTAACCGAAGAACATTTCTAGGTGAAACACAGAGGCTAAAAGTTCTGGCTTTTAAGTATCTCTGTGAATTGGTGCCATACTGTAGGAAAGACATGAATAATCTGGGGAGGATCCAGAGAATTGGTAAATAATCTTGAGATCATTTCATAGGAAAGACCCTTATGTGTAACATTTTCCAGTTTGAAAAGTTAGTTTAATTTGCTCTGTTTGTTATAATTTTTTCTGACTCCTTCTTTTAACCCCATCCTATGGTTATTTTATGCCCCAGATCAATTGTGAGGTAGCCTGTAAATTGGCTGGCAGCTGTAGAATGTTGTGTGGCCAAAGAGGTTTGGGAAACATTGTTTTAAAACTGAGGAGGGTTCCTAGGAGTTGGTAAAAACTCCTTTTATTTCCCTCCTACTATGCTGCTGTGGCCCCACTCTTCTTTGTTGCTGCCAATTTTGAGAAGAAATAGAGCCAGAGACTTACTCCTTGCAAAGTTCTTCCAACATCTCTCAGGTGTGTCTTCAACCTCCCTTCTTTTTCCTCCCCTTGACCCAAACCCTCTCATGTCATCCAACTCCTTCCTCTATGTCCCTGGCATGGGCTCTTCATGTCTCTAACTAGAAGCCATGCCTCTATGTCTTTTATATATTGCTTTCTCCAGGCTGCTCTGTGCCCCAGTTCTGTTGATATCTTTATAACTCTCTCTCCATGGTTGGACCAATATCTAGATTTCATTTTTTCCAGACCTTGGGATATAGGAAGGATTCTGTTATTAATTTACTTGCAATAAACCACTTTTCCTCTCCAGGCTTTTTACTTTTCTCACCTAAAGATTTTAAGAGCTATTTCAGCTCCAAAATGATATAATTTTAAGTGAGAGAACAGAGTGATCTGGGGTCAGCGTTCCTCCCAATCTATGGCGGTTTGCCCTGGAAGCATTTGTACCTTTAATTAAATTCTGAGAAGCTGTTCCTTTGAAACTATATGAAGACAGAGAGAAACTTCATTTCCATTATTGTTCTCCTCTCCCATTGCTTTACATTATGAAAATTTACCCTACTTAATAACATAAATCTGTTTTATTGATGACTATATTTCTTTAGAATGGATAAAATATCCATCCACTATATTATTTCCATTTATATGGAACATTTAAAAATGCTGATAATTTCCATTATGAAAAGTCATACTTAAAAGTAACTCTATACTTTTATTTGTCTATTAAACTGCTGTTGGTCTAATAACTTCCTTCAAGAGATTATCTTGAAATTATATTTTGAATTGAGTATTCAATAAAGTAACTTGCCTAGAAGGTTTTGTGGTCTTATGATAATAAAAATTAATTCTGTAGGAAAATGATCTGTTTTAAAACTAGACTAGGAAATATTTGCTAATTTTACTGATCCTACTAAACTTTTTTATGAAACTTCTTTCAGTGTTGTTTTTGATTCTACACGAAATGTGCAAATGCCTGACCTGCTTATATATATACTTAAATGTATGTATAAAGTAATAAGATATCAAAGAAATATTCATTCCAGTTGTTTCCTAAGTAAATTGACTTGTTTAAACAATTTCACTTAAATGGTATATACATGTTTGTAATATTCATTAAGCTTTGATGTATACTTATACAAAAGTATCTTTGTAATATTCATTATTTGTAAATTACAATTTGTAATATTCATTATTTGTAAATTACACAAATAATGAATATTACAAATGACAAAATTGTTGGATTTCAATTCTGAAATCCAAAGAATAGTTGTAAATTACACAAATAATATTACAAATGACAAAATTGTTGGATTTCAATTCTGAAATCCAAAGAATAGCAGGTTGAACCATGAGATGTCTCCACATCACCTCCCAATGTTTTTTTTTTTACTTTTTAGTAGCGTGGGATAATATTTCCAATATAACAATTCATTTAGAAAGAATTAGTTGCTAAATGCTGGGGAATAATTGGTGGTAGGTCTTCATCATCTCACTAACCTTTGGGATACCCATGATCTTAAAACATCTTTTTTAACATGGGTGAAATTGTTGATTCCCTGTTCAATAAAGCAACATGGCAGCTCAATCCATTTTGCAGGGCAGGGCTGACAACTATTGAGTAAGGAAAGAAGTTGATCCTGAGAGTCTATGAGGAGTGGGAATTCTGGGATCCCTTTCTCAGAGGTGGACGTGGATGGATTCATGTCAGTAGCAAGAAAGTTGTGGAAGGACATCCAATGCATTTACTCTCTCCTAAAGAAGTCTGGGTTACCTCAGATCCATCTTATCAGTTAGTGACCACAGAATATATATAATTAAAGTCAATTATAAGGTTTATTATTATATGAATAAAAGTTCCTTTCAGGCAGGGATTATTTTGTCTTTTTTTGTATCTTCAGGGCCCAATATATGATCTTGTACATAGCATGTAGTTAATGTTTGCTAAGTTGAATCGCCTCTTTACAGAGCTGGTTCTTGGTGTGTGATGGGTAGTTGAAGCTTCTGGATCAATGACCTCTGGACATGTGAGGTATGATTGGATGTGTATTTTTTTAAACCCCATGTGTATATATCCATGTATATACAATATAATACAGGTGTATCATATACACATGTCTACATATACAAACAGATGAATCATTACATATAAAGATCTTTTTATGCATTTATTGATATTGTTCCCTGTACTCACTTAAGAGATATATTGATTAAATGAAAATTGTACTGTTTTTTTAAACCACATGAGATGGTTGAACTTCATGGTCATCATCCAATTGATTGCTTTTTATTTACAATTTGCCGTAATAGAAATTACATATTCATGACAGCATAAGTTATTAGATTCTGTGGGAAACTTACACTCACAAGAGGACAGTCTGTGGGGAAGATTGCCAAGTTTGCTATAGTTCTTGTCCTCCATAAGTAATCCACTGACTCATTAAACAGTTTCAACTAAGTCTTTAGGAGGCCTGGAAAGAACTAGGCAATTTTAACTTTCATTGAGCATTGTATAAATATATTATCCATGGGTGGCTGGTGGCACATCTTCCTGCTGAAACCTTGTTCATTTCCAATGCATTAGTGGTAATGATTCTTAAAGACTGCTGGCAACTGACATCTCTCCATTCTGCTACTCTGCAAAAAAAAATTCAAGTCAACTACAATCTGCAAAAATTTCATCATGTTCATTGGGCAATGAACAACCAGTTAGATTTCTGCTACATAGAGAGGAAGCAGCAGAGAGTACAATCCCACTTCCTATATCTTCTGGGCTTCCTTGTCCCTGCTTAGTCAGTGAGGATATAAACAGATCATTTGAAAGAAGAACTCATCAGGACAATTGGTTGCATGCAAAATTTTAAAACAACTAATTAGCCTGATGATATGAATAGAAACATAATATTTAGGCAAAGTTATTGATCAAATGGATAGGATTTTTCATAAGATAGGTTCGTTTGGATCCTTGCAAATTATGATATTCTTTTTAATGACTTTTCTGCAATTTGATAATTGATTATATGAGCATTTAACTATTAATGTTTTATTACTTGATTAGGATTATGTTACTCTACTTTGATCATTTTAAATTGTATTTGAACACATTTAGTTCAAACCTGTCATTTCCTAGTTCCAAAATCTTTATAAAACGGAAGTCTTCTGAATTTTGTTATATGGCTATCCTAAATAAGGGATGGTTTGCATTCCAGATATTTGAAACAAAAGTTAATTACACATATTGCATATATTAATTAATTTGATTTAATCATCACAATCCCAGAAGGCAGCTACTTTCCTCCTATCTATTTTTATAGATGAAATCATTGAGATAGAGACAGGTCAAGTGACTTTCTCACACAGCTAGAAAGTAAGTGAGATTTAAACAAGGTCTTCCTGGCTTCAGTTTCAGCACTATGCTATCTATCCAGTTGTCAATTCTATTACCTAGCTAATAACTTAATATTAAGTTTGAGAAAATAAGGAATTGAATGTATGAAGCAATATAAAGAATTTATAAGCTGTCAAGTATAACTTTTTACAGATGGAGAAATTGGGGAACCAATTAGATAAATAACTTGTTTAGGTTCATACAGATAGTGTGAGGCAGAATCAAAATTCAGGTCTTCCTAACTCAAAGTGTTGTATTATAGCCTTTTATGTCACCTTGCTGCCAATTTAATTATCAAGTAAAGCCACATTATTGTGTTAGAGTATTAGACATAGAATCTATACAATAGCACATCCATCTTAGTGCTCTTTTAACTGCTAACTCATCAGTAAAGGGAGAAATATTTCTTTTAAGGTAATATCAACAAAGAAGAGATCCAAAACAAAATATTCAGTCTGATAGTGTCAGGCTCAAATAGAAAAGGTTCCCTGAGGATTACATATTGGGGGCTGAGAGGTAGCCCAGCGGATAAGAGCTGGGTTTAAATCTGGTCTCAGATGCATCCTGGCTGTGTGACCCTGGGAAAGTCACTTACTCCTGTTGCCTAGCCTTTGCTGCTCTTCTGTTTTAGAGCCATTACTAAGACAGAAAGTAAGAGTTAAAACAAACAGTATACAATGGACAGCTCATGAATTAACTACTAGTAATTAGCATAAAAGAAAAAAAGCATCCCAATCATTAACAGGACTTCATATTACATTCCCTGTTGCTCAGAACCTTTTACCGGAATGACTTTGAAGGTTAGAATTTGATATTTGTTTAAGAGTGAAACTCCAAGGCTCCCTTCACCCTAGGAATCATAGGGCATAAGTAGGAAGGAAAATGACTGAAGTTGCTTTCAGAGAAGCCTGTTTTAATTTTCTCCAGAAAAGGATTTCTGTAGCCCTTGGCAAAACAGTGAGACAGGCTTTATTTTTTAGCATCCTTAAATTGTACCTTTGAGTCTCCTTATCTTCTTTTCTGTTTCTCCCCATGTCCTAGGATTATTATGTTCTCCCAAGACAGTGTCCCAGTTCTAAGAATATCCCTTCACCTGAGGTAGAAAAACTCTTCCTTCAGAGTATGATTTCAGCAAATGCTCTAAAGTGATAGGATAATCAATACTCATTGATTAAACACCTACTGTGTTCCAGACAAAGATACAAAGAGAATTTTTCTGCTCTCAAGGAGTTTATGATATGTTGATAAATTGAAATGTGATTGACTAACAGACCAATTCCAATGGTTACCATTCCTTTAAACATTTATATTTAAAGAGGAGATGCTAGGAGAAGCATGCTTTAAGTCAGGAATTATTTTTTAGTGATATAATTATAGATGGACGGGATAAGATTTTCTTGTGGACAGGAAAGGAGGAATGAAACGGCATACAGTGAGGATATTAAGGATGATTTTGTCCCCTAGATTGCTACATACCTATGACAATGAGCCTCTGAATTTCTTAGTTGAAAGTTTAGAAGCAGAGGAGGAGGAATCTGTAAAGACCAAAACACATAGTTCTCTAATCTAAACAATAATCAGAATTGTTCATCTTCTAATGATTCATATATCCCTAAACATGATGACCATAGTGAACACTGCCTATATTCATTTACCCTTTCACTCCTTAGCAAATGAGGCACTTAGCTATTTATAAATTCATCAATCATCATGAAAATAAACATTCTTTTTTTAGGTCAGGCCAAAAAAAGGCTTTCTCTATTAACAGTCTTTAAATTACATTTTATTTTTTCAATTAAGAATAACATATTTTCACTGCTTTCCACCTCCCCCCCTCTTTATTGGGAAAACAAAACAAACCCCTTTTAATATATGTGTACAGTCCAACAAAATTAATTCCCTCATTGACCATGTTCAAAAAGCACATCTCAGGACTTCTGGGTCAGCATGGTGGCAATCTAGATGCGGGATGCGTCCTCCCAGCACCCACTGATATAGACTACCTCAAAAGACCCAAAAAAACCAAATTCATAAGAACGAAGGGACTCTACAGTAGGGTGCAGCATTGAAGGTACATGGGATTTGGGCATTTTCACACTATAAGGGGGTGAAAAAGTTCCCACCCAAATGTGAGCTGATCTACTCTCCCTCACCCCACCTACAGAACCAGAGTCAGAGCCAGCATGTGCCAGAATCAGTGAGTGAGCAAGGGGTATCTCTAGAGTGAGCAAAGGGCACCTCTAGGTCCTTGGGAGCTGACTAAGACCACCAAAGACCTATCCCTGAGAGCAGCTACACCTGAAACCCTGGTGGGCTGGGGAGCACAGACTGTGAGTTCTCCTGGGAAGGTGGTACAGAGAAGGGCAGTGAACAGCTGAAGCTGGGAGATTCGAGAGCTTGCCTCAGGCAAAATCCTTGCTTCTTAACTCCATACACAGAGAGCCTGCCCATCTCACTCAGATTTCTGACTAAAAAGGGAAGGAAAAACCTCCACAGAGATGGCAAATTGTGCCCAGGAGCTACAACTTCCCTCCACCAAAAAAAAAATTCAAGAAGAAGGCATTGACCCTGGAAAAATTTTTATGGAGGAAAAACCCAGACTACAGAGGAAATAGAGGAGGAAATTCAAACAAAGCCAAAACCTTCCAAAAAATGAAAATTGTCCACAAGCTCTTGAAGAATTTAAATTGGAGCTTATCAAAAAGATGGAAGGCTTCTGGCTTCTGAAATAGTTCAAAGAGAAAATAACAGTTTAAAGGGCAAGAACTCCCAATTGGAGAAACAGCTGGAAGCCATGAAAAGCAGGATAGACCAAACTGAAAAGGAAATTCAAAAGATTATAGCAGAAAATCAAAAGATTATAACCAAAAACCAGGCCTTAAGGACCAGAATTGGGCAACTGGAAACCAATGATCTTGCAAAACAGCAAGAATTAATAAAGCAAAGTCAAAAGACTGACAAAATAGAAGAAAACATAAAATATCTCACTGACAAGATGACAGATCAGGAAAACAGATCATGATGAGATAATTTGAGAATCATTGGTCTACCTGAAAAGCCAGAAATAAACAGAAATCTTGACATCATACTACAAGAAATCATCCAAGAAAACTGCCCTGATGTTCTTGAACAGGGGGGGAAAAATAGACATTGAAAGAGTTCATAGAACACCCTCTACACTAAATCCTCAAAAGACAACTCTCTGGAATATAATTGCCAAATTCCAGGGTTTTCAAGCTAAGGAGAAAATTCTATAAGAAGCCAAAAAGAGATAATTCAGATACCAAAGAGCACTAATCAGGATCACACAAGACCTGGCAGCTTCCACACTAAAGGACTGCAAGGCCTGGAACATGATATTCAGAAAGGCAAAAGAATTGGGTCTTAAATCAAGAATCACCTATCCATAAAAACTGACCATATACTTCCAGGGGAAAGTATGGGCATTCAACAAAATAGAAGATTTCTAAGTATTTGTAAAGAAAAGACCAGAACTAAGTGGAAAGTTTCATATTCAAACACAAAGACCAAGAGAAACATGAAAAAGGTAAATAAGAAAGAGAGGGGAAAGGGGAAAAATCTTTTTTTATTCAAACCCTCTTCTTTAAGGGCTACAATTAGATCAAATTATATATATTAATATATAGGGAAAATGTTATTTTTAACTCAAAAACTTTATTCATTATTATAGTAATTAGAAGAATCATTCACAGGAAGAGATTGGGGCATTAAGGGCTATAAGATGATATTTAAAAAAAAAGAAAAAGAGAGGGGGGAAATCAAAGGTGACACCAAGAGATACTTGAAGAAATAAAATAAACAGGATAATCTTTATCATACAAAGATACACATGGGAAGAGGAGGGGAAGAATACTCTTATAAGAAGGAGAGGAAGAGAGTGCTAATAGGCAATACTAAAACCTTACTCTCAGTGAAATCAATTATGAGAGGGAAGAGCATCTAGATCCATTGGGGTTTTGAATTCTAGCTTATCCTACAGGGTAAGTGAGAAGGGAAAACCAAGGGGGTAGGGGGACAGGGAGTACAAAAAGGAAGGGAAAACCAAGGGGGTAGGGGGACAGGGAGTACAAAAAGGGAGGGAAAGAGGGGGAAGGGGACTTAACAGACCCTAAAAAATGAGAAGGGAACAAAAAGGGAGGGGCCAGAAATGGAAGCATATTAAGGGAGGGGATTAGGGGGATTGATTAAAACCAGTGGTTTAAAAGGATATAGCAAAACAAGAAAAGACAGAACTAGGAGAGGATATAAAAAATGCTAGGGAATCTGCAATGGGGATAAACTAGATACATTCCCAATAAAATCAGGAGTGAAACAAGGATGCCCATTATCACCACTATTATTTAACATTGTATTAGAAACACTAGTTGTAACAATTAGAGAAGAAAAAGAAATTGAAGGTATTAAAATAGGCAATGAGGAGACCAAGCTATCACTCTTTGCAGATGACACGATGGTCCACTTAAAGAATCCTAGAGAATCAACCAAAAAGCTAGTCAAAATAATCAACAACTTTAGCAAAGTTGCAGGATGCAAAATAAACCCATATGTCATCAGCATTCCTATTTATTTCCAACACATCTCAGCAGCAAGAATTTGAAAGAGAAATTCCATTTAAAATTACCCTAGATAATATAAAATACTTGGGAATCTATCTGCTGAGACAAACACAGGAACTATATGAACACAACTATAAAACACTTTCCATACAAGTAAAACCAGATCTAAACAATTGGAAAAACATTAACTGCTCATGGGTAGGACGAGCTAACATAATAAAAATGACCATCCTACCGAAAATTATTTACTTATTTCGTGCCATACCATACTGCCAAAAAACTTTTTTACTAAATTAGAAAAAAACATAACAAAGTTCATTTGGAAGAACAAAAGATCAAGGATATCCAGGGAAATAATGAAAAAAAATGCCAAGGAAGATGGCCTTGCAGAGGCCAGATCTCAAACTATACTATAAAGCAGTGGTCATCAAAACAATATGGTACTGGCTAAGAGACAGAAAGGAGGATCAGTGGAATAGACTTGGGGTAAGTGACCTCAGCAAGACAGTCTATGATAAAAGCCCAAAGATGCCAGCTTTTGGGGCAAAAATCCACTATTTGATAAAAACTGCTGGGAAAATTGGAAAATAGTGTGGGAGAGATTAGGTTTGGATCAACACCTCACACCCTATACCAAGATAAACTCAGAATGGGTGAATGACATGAACATAAAGAAGGAAACTGTAAGTAAACTATGTGCACACAGAATAGTATATATGTCAGACCTTTGGGAAAGGAAAGAATTTAAAACCAAGCAAGATTTAGAAAGAGTCACAAAATGTAAAATAAATAATTTTGATTACATCAAATTAAAAAGTTTTTGTACAAACAAAACCAATGTAACCAAAATTAGAAGTGAATCAACAAATTGGGAAACTATCTTCATAACAAAAACTTCTGACAAAGGTCTAATTACTCAAATTTACAAAGAGGTAAATCAATTGTACAAAAAAATCAAGCCATTTTCCAATTGATAAATGAACAAGGGACATGAATAGGCAATTTTCAGTCAAATAAATCAAAACTATTAATAAGTACATGAAAAAGTGTTCTAAATCTCTTATAATCAGAGAGATGCAAATCAAAACAACTCTGAGGTATCATCTCGTACCTAGCAGATTGACTAACATGACAGCAAAGGAAGGTAATGAATGCTGGAGCATCTGTGGCAAAGTTGGGACATTAATGCATCTCTGGTGGAGCTGTGAATTGATCCAACCATTCTGGAGGGCAATTTGGAACGATGCCCAAAGGGTGATAAAAGACTGTCTGCCCTTTGATCCAGCCATAGCACTGCTGGGTTTGTACCCCAAAGAGATAATAAGGAAAAAGATATGTACAAGAATATTCATAGCTGCGCTCTTTGTGGTGGCAAAAAATTGGAAAATGAGGGGATGCCCTTCAATTGGGGAATAGCTGAACAAATTGTCGTACATGTTGGTGATGGAATACTATTGGGCTCAAAGGAATAATAAAGTGGAGGAATTCCATGGGAACTTGAATGAATTCCAGGAATTGATGCAGAGTGAAAGGAGTAGAACCAGGAGAACATTGTACACAGAGACAGATACATTGTGGTACAATCGAATGTAATGGACTTCTCCATTAGTGGCAATGCAGTGTTCCTGAACAACTTGGAGGGCTCTACAAGAAAAAACAGTATCCACATTCAGAGGAAAAACTGTGGGAGTAGAAATACAGAAGAAAAACAACTGCTTGATTACATGGGTTCGAGGAGATCTGGTTGGGCATGTTGACTCTCAGTGAACATCGTAATGCAAACAGCAACAGCATGGAAATAGGTTTTCATCAAGGACACATGTAATACCCCATGGAATTGCGCATGGGCTATGGGAAGGGTGGGAGTAGGGGAGGGAGAAATAGAATATGATTATTGTAACCAAGTAATAATGTTCTAAATTGACTAAATAAAATAAAAAACAAAATAAATTAATTTAAAATTTAAAAAAAGCATCTCTCAATCTGCACTGTAAGCCCACTATTTCTTTGTTAGTAGGTAGATGGTATGCTTCCTAGTTGGTCATCATATTCTTTCAAAGCTGTCGTTATTTTATAATTCATTCTTCTCATTTCACTCTATATAACTTCATATGAATTTTTCAGGTTTCTCAGAAATGGTTCTTTTCATCATTTAATGCAGCACAATAATATTCCACTATCTTCAAATATTATAATTTTTAGTCATACTCCAATTAATGTTTAACTCCTAGTTTTTCTAACGCTTTGCTATCACAAAATATCTGCTATACATATTTTTGCCTATAGGTTCTTTTGGACGTATAAACCTAGCGGTAGCATCTCTGTCTCAAAGAGCAGTACAGTTTAGTCACTTTTTGGACTAGTTCCAAATTACTTTCCACAACAACTAGATTGATAGCACTGAAGGAAGTTCTCTCTTGAAACACAAGTTTCAGTACATTTTTGAGAGTGGGGAGGAGGGCGACAATTTATACACAAAATGTGAATGACGATGTCTAAATTGGGGAGCTGGTTTCATAGGGGAGGCTAGACATCTTTTGGAAAGAATTCAGAACTAGGAATCAATTCTAGTCTCCAGTCAACCATTTTCTTGAGTTAATTTCTCAGAGTCATAATTGGCACTTTGGATCCCATCATAAGTAATACAAGATAGCCTGGGACTGTCATTTAGCAGGGCTAAGTGACTTGTCAAGCACCTTTGCAACTGATTCTTTGAAAATGATACAAGGAATAATTAAGACGAGTTCAGTAGAACTGTGAAGTGCCTTGAAACAACTGAACGCTTTGAAGCTACTACTAGCGTTTGGGTGAGAGGAGCTCACCAGCTAGTAGTGACTTCCTAGTTTAATTATTCTTGCTAACTATATGCTAAGTCCACCTGGTTCTAAGTTGCTGAAGGCATAAACTGCTGTCAAAATAAAAGTATATTCATCTTAAATTTCTACAAATAAAAACTATTATTTAAACTTTTGGTGCTCTTTATGTTTTGTCGACCTAGAGGGCAAAGCCTTGTTCGTGGTTCGAAAATCACAACTTCCTGGAGTTTCAGTTTCCTGTCTGAAAAGAAGGACAAGTAATGTCTTTACTCTTTACCTCATTGGGTATTGTGAGGATCCAATGAATTAATGTACACACATGTGCTTTGAAAGAAAACAAAAAGTGCCATCTACATGTCTATTATTATTATTATTATTACTCCATAAAAGCCCTTTAAGAGAAGGAACTTTCTTCCCTGAGTTCAGCAGTGTTTTGGGGTGGGACTGATTGAGGCCAGTCTCCTGATGGCTTAGGTCTGAATGAAATGAGACACTCTCATAGATTATCCAACAATTAACAAAAGAGGATCAATTATTTCAACAAACAGGCTCTGTACAGAACAAATTAGCAGTAACTAACAGCAGAATGTCACTAGAATTAAGAGGGATTAGAAAAGGCCTCCTGGAGGAGACAGGATTTTAATTGGGATTTAAAGAAAGCCAGAAAGTGCCATGGAGGACGGAGAGCATTTTAGGCAGGCGGGACCGTCCGTGAAAATGCACAGTTAGGAGATACGGCGTCTTGTTGAAGAACAGTAAGAAGAGCCACATCACAGAATTACAGAACATAATCTGTGTATGTGGGGCATGCAAGGTATGTAAGAAGGCAGAGGTGGGAAGGTCTTCATAACCGGAAGGTTGTAAATACCAAAGAGATGACTTTATGTACATAAGAGGGAGCCTTAAGAGTCTACTGTACAGGAAAAAGGCAGGAAAATCAGTTTTACAGCTAAGTGTAAAACAGCCCAGAGTGGGGGAGAGCCTTACAACAAAGAGACCAACCAGCAAGCTTTTTCAGTTGTCCATGTGGGGGTGTGGGGGGTGATAGGGATGGCGGCAGTGGCAGAGGAGAGAACGAGGTATATGCAAGAGACTTCACAAAGGGACAATTGATAAACGTTGGCAACAGTTTGGAAATGGAGAGTGAGAGAGAGAGTGAGGAGCGAGGGTGACACTTGGACGACTAGAAGCACGGTGTCATCCTCAACAATAAGAGGGGAATTGGGAAGAGGAGAGCAATTTTGGGGAGAACAATGGATTTATTTTTGGATAGCTTGAGTTTAAGATTTCTAATGGAGATGTCTGGTAGTCAGGTGGAGATGAGAGATCTGAAGTTAGCAGAGCGTTTAGGGCTGGAGAAGTAGATCTGAGAAATTTTAGCTAAGAAATCATAATTGTATCCATAGGGGTTGATGAGATTACTGAGTGAAATTGTACGGAAGAGAAAAGAAGAGGGCCCAGAAGAGAGCCCTGTAGGAACCTGAGGCTCAACAGGTATGATCTGGATGAAGGTCCAGCAAAGGAGACTAGGGAGTGTAGATTGTTGGGAGGAGAACCAGGAAAGAGCAATGGGACAAAAATCTCGAGAGAAGAAATTATCAAGGAGATGCAGCTGATCTATAGTGTCAAAGGCTATGGAGCAATGAAGAAGGACAGGGATTGAGAAGGGGCCATTGGATTTGGCAACTAAGATCATTAGTAACTTTGGAGAGAGAAATTTCAGTTGAATGATAAAGCTGCAATCCAAACTGTAGATAATGTGTGTGTGTGAAAGAGAGGAGAGAAAGGGGGAGACAGAGAGAAATAGAGAGAGAGAAAGGGGGAGATAGAGAGAGTTAGAGAAAAGGAAATTGAGCAACCTATTATATATAGCCTTCTCAAACAGTTTAGCAACAAAAGGCAGAACAGATATGAAATGATAGTGGAAAGGGATATGAAGTTTTCTGAGGCCTGGGGAGACCTGAGAGCTATTTGTGGGCAACCAGGAAGCAGATGGTAGATGGGGAGAGATTGAAAAGTGAGAGTGAGTGATGGAGGAAACTGTAAGAGAAATTTGTAAGAGAAGATGGAAGAAGATTACAACATATAATTAATGAGGAACTTTGAATAAGTAAAAGTCATCATCAAATAATTCTATGATAAGAAGACACAACGGACTATTCAGGTGGTGAGATTAGGGGATGACATGTGGATAGCTAAAATCCTCCCCGGTACTCTTGTGATATCAGGAGAAAGAGACGTTCCTTCTGTGGTGAACTTATGGAAGAACATGGATGAGTATCACTCAGGGATGTGTATAGATGGGTTCTGATCTGCATCATTGGAAACAACTTCCACGTTGATAGGATCACAAATCTATTTGACAGTTCAATTTTCTATAAAACATTAGATTAAAAAACAAGATGTCAACTTTTCTAAGGGCTGTTTCAATTTGAACCTTATTGAAAAAGATGAGGATACAAATAATCATGATGATAATAATAATAATTTAATTATATTGATATAATCTCTTATAGTGGGAAGACAATTGTACTAATTACCAGGAAACCTGGGTTCTAATCCTAGCTTTTCACCTAAATGACTGAAAGGAAATGTGATGCTGAAGGTAAGGTAAACTTCCTTAAATTCAACTGTATAGCAGAGAGAATTTAACACTATTTCATGATTTGAAATCAATGGTTTCAATAGGAAATATGTTAGGTGTGGTTTTGTATATGGGGCTGGTTTAGGGACTCAGAACTTTCAAGTAAAGATAAACTGAGACTGCTAGCCTTAGTCTACTGTCTTACAGCAGGTATTACAAACATATATTATTTATATGACTTAGATACATAATTATGTGGTATGTTCGTATCAAGGCTCAAAATTTTGGATTGATTCTCTTCAACACATATATCCAATCAATTTCCAAGTCTTGACAATTCTGCCTTTGCAATATTTCTTGTGTCCATCCTTTTCTTCCACTCATATGGCCATCACCATAGTTCAGACCCTCATCTCCTCATATCTGGACCACAGCAATAGCCTATTTGATGTCTCTGCCTCAAATCTCTCTCTTTTGCAATTTATTCTCTATACAATTTCCAAAGTAACATTCAAGAGCTGTGTTTGACCACATCATTCTTCTTCTGTTCAATAAACTCCACTGTTTCTTTGACTCTGAGATCAAATACAGAATCTCTTTGAATATCTTCCATCATTTGACTCCAGACTTTGCTTCTAGGCATTGAACATCTCTCCTATTTGTGTTCTTTTTAGGCATGAAAATGCCTTGATTCTTCACATGTGACAGACATCCCATCTCCCAACACCTCTGTCTTTTCCTAAAGGATATTCCCCTTGCCTGTTATGAATTCTTTCTTCACTTCTGCCTCAGAATACCTAGTTTCCTTCAAATTCAGCTCTAATCGTTTTATTGAGATCTTCCAGTTGCAAATGCCACCCCTCAACATTAATAGCTTCCCCTTTCTATAATTTAAATTTGATATTAAAGTGAGGCATCTTTTCAAATTATAGTCACTTCTTCCTATTCCTTTTGTATCATTACTGTGACTTTCCAACTATTATAACAGACACCTTTGCCATGCCCCACTCTCACCTTCCTTGTGTGGGAGCAGGCGATGAAAGCTCTAAGACATTGCAGATACTGTTAGGGCCAGTTGATGTGATGCTTTTGTTAACCTGCTTTTCTTTTTCTATTCCTTTAAAAAATTCTTGATTATGAGAAAATGCTCACTGGGTAAGGGGCAGGGGAGGGATGTATTCCAAAATAAGGAGGATGTAAAAACAAAACCATCAATGAAAATTAACAAAATGTTCATGAAAATGAAAGAAGAAAAGAAAGATTGCAAAAAACGTTAGCAATTAAAGAAAATACTGAAATTCCTTCATATTGTTAGACTCCAAGAGTTTAAAATTCAAATAATTTGCTATATCTACCAAATATCAACTCTCATAGGAAGAAAAACAGCCTCAGCATTAAAGAGTCATGATGTGCCAGACTTATTTTCCTATCAATGATGAAGGTAAATTCCTCAAGTGATAGAGTTTTAAAGGTCATGTTTAGTAATCAAAGTTTCTTCTTTTGGTGAGATCGGATTAATCCAGAAAGCTGTGAGACAGATCTAGAGGAGATCTGATGAAATTCCAGAAATGTTAAGAGGACAGGAATTTTAAAAATTCTATAGAATATAGAGAATAGAGTAATAGTCTGAAGGTGGCTGTGATCAGTTATGGGAATATGGTATGTAGAGAGATAACAACACATTTTACATCACCTTGAAAAGCAATTTATTTTTTACATCTTCCTCTCTCTTGTCATTCTAGATTTTTCCTGCCTGAAAACTATGATGCATACTTTTAAAATCAACTGTGATGGCTACATATTCTAATGCTGTTTTTTAATTTGGAGCTAATCTATATTATTTAAGAATGAGTATGGAAGACCTCCAAAAAGGGATTTTCAAAAAGTGCTATTTTGGCTTATAAGGCAAATTGCCAGAGTTATTTCCCTCCCGAGACAGGCTGTTTTTTAAAAAAATATTTTGATAAGTGAATTTCAATGTAATAGTTTTTCTTTGCAATCCTTTGTATGTTATTTATTGCATTTAGAAACATTATTCTGAAAAGAGGTCCTCCAATGTCTTCAGATTACTGAGGGATTCAAGACAAACAAACACAAATTTGAAAGCCCTTCCTTGCCCCAAAGTGTTATTCTGACTGCCCCATAACGGGAGGGAGAGACCTGACTGCTTAACTAGTTTACTTTGAGGAGAAGGGTTAGAGAAAGGGAGAAGTTTGTTCAGATTCCTTCAGAGTCTACTATATTCTGGAGGACAGAGCTGGAACTGGGGCAGATGGACTGGGGCTTTGCTCTACGTAATTCCTTTAGAGTGCTGGCAACAATTTTATTCTTTCAGCAACAGAGAAACAACATGACTCATTACTTAGTTGGGAAAAAATTGTTAAAATGGACCTCAATGAGAAGTTGTGGTTAGTTCTTCTACTTTGATCTCCTCTCCACTTGTGTCTTTGTGCTAGGCTTTTATGATCTTTCTCTCCCTCCTTATTGAGTGGTGTTCTGCTCTCTGCAGTCTAAAGCACTTAGGACTGGTATCAGGAAGCGTAGAAACTTAGTATGTATGATCCCAGGTGAATCACAACTTGTTTGCCTTAGTTTCCTCCTCTGTAAGAAGGGAAGAAGAAAAACACCTGCCTCTCAGGGTTGTTGGGAGGATCATAGGAGAAAGTTGTAAAGTACTTTGCAGACCTAAAAGTACAATTAAATGCCAGCTATTAGCTAAGGCCATAGCATATTGCTTATCAGGGTCATGGCTTGTAGTACTTGCTCTTGGTCCCAAAATTGCTAGTTATACCTCTGTTAGAGGATCAGAATAAATTAATTATGATTCCTTTAAAACGTTGAGTTAGTTTGATTTAATGCAGAACATTCTCATTTATTCAATTTTTGCTATTAATTGCTATTAATTCCACCTGGACTACAGATGGCCCCTAATACTGTATAATACTTATATTTTCCAACCTTCTCAAATTCTTATAAATATGTCCTATCCTTTCTGTTTCAATAGCCACCAACCTAGCTCATGGACTCACATTTTTCTCCTAGTCCAGTGAAACAATAATTTTATATCACTTATGAAAGCATCTCTTTCCTCCAATTCATCCTTTATAATCAGAGCTGGCAGCACATCTAATGTCATTTACCATTCAATACTTTATTGGATCCATGAACTCATTAATTCATGCCTTGTCTCCAGTGGGTACAAATCACAACCCTTCTATGCCTTCTTTTCCTAGAAGATCCTTATTCAGGCTCTTCCTCTAATAGACCCTCTGCTTCCTCTAGCTTTCAAATGCTACATTTTAGGAACAATTCTATTATTTTTTGTACTTACTACATAACCAGTCATTCTCCTTTTCTAGTTATATGTTCCCTTGACAATAAATTTATTGTTTTGGGATGGAAATTTCATATTTAGAGTGCTATATGTAAAAATTCTTATTAAACAGTTAACTTGTAACTTATTTTTTCTTAAGCCATAAATATAGTTATTTTATGTACTTGAAAGCAATAAATCTGCATTTTTGACAAATCTTTTCTGATCTAGATTGGTTTTAAATAAAGATGTTATCAGCACTTCCCACTTCTTATTACCAGAGCTCCTACAACATGTTTTTGGGATTAGGGGAATGATTCAAAGAGATTAGTAGATCTAGGCACTGTGGTTTCTGATATCATTTCCACTATTCAAATAAAGCTGATGAAATGAAATGATGAAGAAGATGATGGTATTGCTATATTTTCTATATAGGTTTGTTATAAACAGTTAAATGGAATTTACTCTATAGTTAGGATATAAATGTTCAAGGAGGACTAGTATTATGGTGTGAGGGCTTGCTGCTCATCTACCTGTGGTGTCCATCTGGCACTCAGCTTTCACCTGTGGCTTCAAGAAGCAGTACCTTAGACACTAGCCAGCTGCTAGTAAACTATCATGGCAGGTGGACTAAAACAGGTTGAGGGTAACTGACAGGTCTCAAACCCATCAGTGAGTTAGGGGAGTGTCTACATCAGGCATGTGACTTCCCTAGGTGGAAAGGGTAGATGGGAACAATTTGTTTTAACAGCCATGAAGGCAGTTGAAGCAGGCAGTGCTTAGAGCTTGATCAGACATTCAAGATGCCAAGATCATCCACCGCATCCTGGACTATCACCAGTCATCCTGACTTTTGCCTTGCCACTGGACTTCATTGGCTCTAGGAGAGAGAGTGAGGCTGATGACTTTGCAATTCTGCTTCACTTAAATCCAATTCAGGTACAAGTCAAGACATGATTTCAGTGGTCCTCTTCAAAAAGGAAGGACAAACAATACTGAATCTATAGCAAAACCATTTCTAGTATGGAGAGATTCCTAAACTGGCATAGTTCCCCTCAAGACTCCCTGCCTCAAGACTATTTAAGCAAACGTTTGTAAGAATCTTGAAAATGGAAAAGATCATGCTACGTAGAAAGACAGTTTGGAATTACATTCCAGAATCATTGAGTAATCATGTCCATATCCCACCATTTTTTCCGAGACCATTTCCATTATACCTGGAGTAAAACAAAGGAACCTCTTCCCTTCCTAATTGTAATAATTTCTCAATCAGGAAGGGTAGGTCCTGGTGACAATCTGCCGCAGTCAGGGTCCAGCCTCACTCGCATCTCCAGGGTTCCTGACAGGTGGCGAACGATCAGTCAAAATAAATAACAAACGGAAGACAGCTTAGTCATTACGGCCATGGGGCTGCTTTGCATCTTGACAGCTGCTCTGCCATTCCCAGGCTTGGTTTTTATTTTTATGTCCATTTTCTTGGCATGCAGATTACATTGCCTAACACACATGTTCAAAGAGAGATAATTAGAAAAGTGATATATTAACTTTTAACAAATCACTTGATTAACATTCTATATTTTTGTATTGGGATTAAAGACAGAATAAAGGTTGCACACAAGATAAATGATTTCGTCACAGGTGGCTTACTAGGGAGTTTCTGAGTTACTGATTTGTGTAATTGAGTCACCAAGGCATATTGAAACTTAGTGTACCTGTATTGTACCTGTACATATTGTATGTATGTATGTATGTATGTATGTATGTATGTATGTATGCATGCTGGCTTCATGAGAAAGTTTTGGGCTTGGCCTGTAGCTGCAATTTTGCTGGGAATTAGCTACATAAGATAAGTAAAAGTTAATCCGTGATAATCTTTTTGGGATTGGGTTTAAGGGTATTAATTTTGGGAAGGTGAAGAGGCAATGATATAATCAAGATAGAATTACTTAATTCCAGCCATGATATATTTCTATGAGAAAAAAATGTTTTCTTTCCTCTTACAATTACCATTCACCTTTCAAAGATTTTCCTCAGTAGATTAGACAGGGCTTTAAAGAAAATATTATTTCTTAATATTTTTAGTTTTATTCAAAAGAATATTTTTAATGTTTCCACACACCCTGGGTCCTTGAGTAAAAGTACCAAGTCTCATTATTTTATTGTTTTTATGTACTCTATGGAACTTAGTGGAGTAAATGGTGGGCACTCATTACATACATCTTAAATCAAAGTAAAAATGACTTCGTATAAAAAATAGGCCAAGTATCTTATAAGGAATAAGAATTCCTTATATCATATTCTCTTTTAAAATTTTTACTATCTTTTGGAATTATATCACTTTTACTTCTCAACTCTTATCCCACTCTCTCCTAGTATGGCTTCTTTTATAATAATTAATAAGAGCAAAAAATAAAAATAATTCAACAAAACTAGTCAACTCAGAGAAAACTCTGACAAAAATGTCTACATTGTTCTAAAATTAATAAGATATTTTCCTAATATTGCTTGGAAAGGAAGGCATTTTGTTATATCAATCTCTGAATATTTTTGATAATTTTAGTAGATTAATATTCTTGAGTACTGTCAATAAAATCATTGACTGTATTTATTTTCCAAGGAAATAAATGAATTACTATAGCTATGTTCAAAATACTTAAGAAATGCTAACTCCAAGACCAAACAAAAACTTCATATTAAATTCTGTTAATTCTGTATGAAAATTTACAATTAGTGTTGAGTCAGGATAAAAGGACATTTCAGTGAACATGTTGGATTAATTTAGCAGGGTCATGGGATTTTGAGCTACCATGTGTGTAAATTATTTAGCCCAACATTATCATTTTTACAGATATGGACACTGGTTCAAATAAGTAAAGTGACTTTCCCAAAGTCACACAAATAGAAGTAGGATTAAAATAATAAAATGTATTCAGGTGGTTCCCAAATCCTTCACACTCCAACTCTAGTTCATGTTCTATGCCAAAATACCGTAGAAATTTAATTAGGAAGATTAGGTATGCCAACATTTCTTTTGCTCTAAATTTACTTTATGTTGAAAAATTTTAGAAACTAAGATTAACAGAGAGAGCTCAGTGTAATATAATGTTTCAATTAATCCTCCACCCCTACAGCTAAGAATCCCACTTTCACTGAAGTAGGTTTCTTTAGGAGAACTAGAATTTGATGAGGAAAGTAGAAAATGATATGTGATGTTTACTCTTTTGTGATATTCACTGTGCATTAGCTTTACTGGGATAAATGGCTGAATGAACTAGTGAAAGATTACTATGAGAAAAGTAGCTGTATTTACTTAAAAGCCTTTCTAAAACAATTTAATATTGGTTATAAAAATTTCCTTTTCAAGCAAAGTAAAAGGAAAATGTCATTTGTTTTCAGTATTTTCTTTATGTCATATTGGTGTATATATTTCTTGTGACCGGTTGTAATTCTGACATGCTTTCATTTTGTTTCTGCATGCTTTCCTTTTGTATTTGCAATGATCATTTGTGTGTGCTTCCACGGGAACTAAGATGACTCAATATTTGACACTGGCCAGTGAAACTGGATGAAGCACCTCTTCCTACCTTTACTTTACTTCTACTTTACATTTACCTAATATTAGTTGACTTCTTTGTTAGTTGCTTGCTGGATTTAATTTCAGAAAATACGTTTCATTGTTCTATTTGGTTGTATTCTTATTCTTATGGCTTTAAAGAAAGAACATTACTCCAAGGAGATGTGCAAAAGTCATTCCTCTTAGAGAGCATTTCTCAGTGCTTGTTAGAAATATTGGAGCCGTGTCTCTGACAAAGGCCTCATACCTCAAATATATCAAGAACTTAGTCCATTTATAAGAATAGAAAGTATTCTCCAAATGACACTTGGCCTACCTTTGAAGAAATGGCCCAAATCACTATTAATTCTGGAAATAAAATTAAAACAACATTGAGGTACCATCTCATACCTGTCAGAATGGATAACATGACAACAACAAAAATGACAAATGTTGGAGGGGATACAGAAAGACTGGCACACTAATACACTGATGGTAGAGCTTTGAGCTTATACAACCATTCTGGAGAGCAATCTAGAACCATGCCAAAAGAGCCATAAGGCACTTTGCCAAGGAATGCCACTAATAACATCTGTATCCCAAAGAGACTAAAGATAGGGGAAGAGGAACCAACTACCTGGTCAATATATATATATATCAGTTCTTTTTGTGGTGGCAAAGAACTAGAAACTGAAGGGACGTCCATCAGTTGAGGAATGGCTGATCAAGTTGTGGTATCTGATTGTAATGAAATACTATTGTTCCATAAGAAATGACAAACAAGAAATCATGAAAAAAACTGGAAAGACTTCTATGAAATGATGCAAAGGGAAGTAAGCAGAACCAAGAAAACATTGTACACAGTAACAACAATAGTATGTCATGATCAGCTGTGAATGAATGAACTATTATCGAGAAGGCAAGGATACAGGACAACTCCAAGCGATTTACAATGAGATGCCAGAGAAGGAACCACTATAGAAAGAACAGATGTAGTCAGAATCCAGATGGAAACATACCACTCTTTACTTATTTTCCATCATAAATTTTTCTCTAGTGTAACCAATAGGTGCCTTCTTTCCCAATATGAGGAACATGGAATTATGTATTGTATAATTGTATAGTAATATACATAATATACAATAATATAATAATATACAAATTCTTACTTGCCTTTTGGGGAGTGGGGATGGAGGAAGAGGAAGAAAACATGGATTAGATAATGTCAGAAAACAAGTATAAAAAATTGTCATGTAGTTTGGAAAAAAGAAAAAGAAAAAATAAGCACTAAAACAACTGCAACCCTCCAATCTCCCCACAGACAAAGATCAGCCATTTCTTTAATCTAAGAAGTCCAATTAATTCTCAAACAATAAGCAATCCATTTAGAGGGATCTGGAAGTTGGATACATTGTAAGGAATACCTTTATATGCAGCATAGGTTTCTTGAAGAATGAGATCAGTAACAAACCAATCAACCCAAACAAATGGACAACTTTTAATATGAAGTAAAAACATGCTTGTCATGGGCAGGACAGTACACAGACTAGTAGTGAAGATTTGGAAAAATCAACTTTTTTTCCTGGTAAAACTCTTAAAAACTCAAACCATTGCCTAAGAAACCCAGAGAGTTTATTTCAATACTTGAAGGATCCAGGATTTCATTGGTGACAACAACGCCCCCCTCCCAGTGCCTTAGTCAAGTCAATTGCCACGGTCAAGCAAATACATCTTCCTTTGGCCAACTTCCTTATGGAGGCTACTTATAGCCTCCCTGTAATTAACTAACTGGACTGCCCTTTATAGAGAGGGCATGTCGATCCTTGCCAGGTCCATTTTTAAAGTGTCTACAGAGAGTCAGAGCCTGTCAAGGTTTACACTTGACTCACATAGCTACTAAGAACACAAAGTTGACTCTAGACCATGACGCAAAAGTCTTGTATTTGCAGATAGAATACCTGGCTCTGGCACATTGTATGACAAACTACCTCGTGCCTCTGGACCTTAGTTTCCTGATCTGCAAAATAAGAGAATGGACTATCTGACTTCTAAGGTTCCTGCCAATTATTGATTTATGGTTCCATGAAACACACTTTGAGGATTTTGGTGGAGGAAAAATTTATAAATTGGCCTCTAGTGGAGAATCAATAAAAGAGAATTAATGTATGAATTTCCAAAAAAAACCCTATCTTTTATAGTGTTTGAATGACTAGGAAGCTTTTCACTTTCAATTTGCCACAGCAGCTAAGACCAAATTTAATTAAGCTATGATTCTTCAATTATTTTCCTAATTTTTTTTTCTTGAAGATTGCAGTTCCAAGCAAATGTCACTTGACAAGTCTTAAATATTTCATAGGTCTCCAATTTATCATCAATTTGAAAAAAAAATAAGGTGGTTTTAGTTGAGAACTGAAAGCTGTAAACACCTATTTCTATTCATTTGCTTGCCAACATAGCATAGAGTATTTTTGAAATGCAACTTCAATTTTTAATAATTTTACCAAATGTCTGTGACTATTAACATAAAAATAGGAATTTTTACTCAGCTATCTTTGTATCTTTTAGCTTAGACTATCTACTTTCTTCCCCTTCCATGTTCTTATTGGATAAAACTGAGTGGGTGTCTCTAAGGCACGGTGACTGAGAAACCCCTTGGCCCTGTAAAACCACAAGTATTTTGATGCATATAAATAGAAGTATGAGCAAAATCTGTCAAGTGACAAGTTATAGTTTTAACGCTCGTACTCTGTAATCCACTTCCACATTTCTGCCTCTATCAGTGTTTAATCTCTTCAATTCTTCGCCACAAGTTCTCAAATTCTACAATTTCAGACTTTCTTGCTTGACTGGAGAGTGGCAAAGATGTTTCTGCAACACGTCTCTCCTTTTATTTTATATTTTCCCAGAACGCTGCAATAGGCGCAGGCATTCTGTAAGTGGTTCCAGTCCACTGGGAGCCTCTTTGGCTGTGGAGCTTGAACTGGAGGCACATTCGAAAGTCACTAGTCCCCCAGACTCTCTTCCTCCTCTTTTGTCTGACACTTACTGTGTAGTGGCAGTCCATGGAGAGAAAAGACAGCGCCACGAAGAAAGGAGACCGATGCTGGCAGAGTATGGACCTCCCGTCTTTTTCATCATAATTCTTGGTGTTGTCTTGGATCACTGCCTTGTTGATGATAGAGCCATTCCTACTTGATCATCACCTATTTATCATGGCTGTCGCAGGATATGATGTTCTCCTGGTTCTGCTCACTTTACTCTAATCACTTCCTATCTTCCCAGTATTCTTTTGTGATCACCCTATTCGTCATTTCTTATGGAACCATATCATTCCATCGAAATCACCCACCACAGACCGTTCAGCCCTGTTCCATCACTTCGGTGTCCATCTCTTTGCCGCCGCAGAAAGGTTGGCTATAATTATCTTCGCAAAGGCAGGTGGGTCCTTTCCCTCCGTCTTTGGTCTCTTTGAGACGAAGACCATGCAGCGGTATTGCTGGGTCACACAGAGAGCGCTTCCCAATGGCCTTCCAGAATGGTTGCCTTGGTTCAGTGTCACCAGACTGTATCAGTGTCCACTTCTCCCATTTCCCCTCCAGAATCCATTTTCCTTTTGTGTCATGTTAGCCCGTCTGACAGATGTGAGGAACGGCAACGTGTTCTGCTTTAGGAGAACCATGGGCTGTCAGTCACCGAAGGGCGACCATTTATGTCCTCCAGACAGTATAGAAATGGTCTAAGGAACGGCTCCTGCATCGTTCTTGCCCATTGATTTCAGAGGTGGCTTCTGGAGGAGTGGGCTGCAGGGGAAGGAATTTGGATGCACGTTTATACAGTATCAGCCGAGCTGTATCATTTGGGGTGGTATCTTGTTAATTTTGCCTATAAGTGGTTTTATATTCATGTAAGGAAACTAATCAAGAAAAATACATATCAGGGGGCAGCTGGGTGGCTCAGTGAGTGGAGAGCCAGGCCCAGAGATGGGGGGTCCTGGGTTCAAATCTGACCTCAGACCCTTCCCAGCTGGGTGACCCTGGGCAAGTCACTTGGAATCTATTTTGATTCCAAGATAGAAGGTAAGGGTTTAAAGACAAAGAAAAATACATATAAAATGCATTCCTCCCTGAGACATGTTTAAACACTTAGAAGACTTCTGGGGCACTATGTAGTTTCTGCAGGGAGGACTAGAGAAGGCTATCAGTAAGAATCACACAGGGTAAGAAGACATGCAGAGGTTATAATCAGCACGGATGAGGAGCCAGATTGCACCGTACAGAGTATTGGTCCTGAGTTAAAAACGACTTCTTTTCAGATCTAGTCTTGGATACTTACCAGCTGGGCAAGTAATTCACATCCGTCTGCCTCAGTGCTTTTCAGTGGTACCTGCCTCCCGCGTTGTGGCGATGAGCAGCTGAAAGAACACGGTGGCATGTTGAGCACTCACTCCTTCCTCTGGTGGAGGGAATTCAGGAGTCTGGAGGCATGACGTGTGCAAAGTGAGAAATATCTGAGGTAAACTCGAGGTTCAAAGACCCAGACTGGAATCGTCTGCCTTTCCCTGGGTCGTCGTGAACACGTCACTTGATCTGACCTGAGTGCTTTGTGCGCCTCTTGCTAATGGCTTGACTCACACGCTGGTGAGGGTCCAATGAGAACAGCCGTGTCTAGTGCCTGGTGGCCAGAAAGAGTTCTGTGAATGCCATCTGTCCTTCTTGTGCCAGTGACATGTCTGTGTGGCTGATGATGGGGGCCCGAGCCAGCACGAAGTCTTTTCTGTCTGTGCTGCCAATACTTGACTTCCTCACAATGACCGACCGCTCTGCTCTTCCAGTGGAGGACCAAGATTCGTCTGCTGATTTAGGAAGCCGTCAACAAGGAACAAGGGGAAACGAGGAGGTTGATTTTCACACCTGAAGTAGACATTTGTTTTATGAACCTCATACAGGAAGGAGTCTTAACTATCCCTGCGCTATCTTACACATGTCTAGTGACATCTGTCCTCCAATACAAAGTGAAGCAGATTCGATAAAGAACTTTTCATAGTTTCTGAAGGGTTGTTGCTTATTTTGTACTCAACAGCCGTCTATCTTGGTGTTCAGAATAGATTTCCCCAGCTCAAAGACAATAAAGGAAATAAAAAGTGGCTTTCCATCTTAGAAGGAAAGTGATCCCCACAGAGCTTTCCAGACTAGGTGGTGCTCTACCCAAATGCATATTGGATTAGGGGTCAACTGGAAGTCTCTCCTTAACTCAAGTGGGAAACCCCACCAACTTGGTTTGGTCTCCTGCTACCTGCTTCCGGGTCACTCCAGAGGGTTGGGGCTTTTCCTCCTCTCCCTATTCCACCAAGGGACCCTCTTCTTATTCTGGATCCATATTCATAAAGGTTTAATGATTGAATAACTCCAAAGAAAAAGATATGAATTTCTAAACTCTGAAGGAGAGTAGAGCCCCTACAGCAATCTGGAGCACATGGAACTCTCCCCATAGGGATCAGAAAGTTAGGAACAACTTGAAGTTATTCCCTTACTCTGAGGGGAGAAACTAACTCTTCTGGGATTCCTAACACCCTTATTTCCTTCCAGTGATAAGGCTAGCCAACTAGCTGTGGTTTGGACAAAATTTTCTAAGTGTCTCTTTTTACATAGGACCCACAAAATGTCCCCAGGGGCTTCTTATTATAAATGACACCCACTACTTCTCCCAGTGGAAGGTTAATCTTAATGGAATTTTAAGGTTACTCAATAACAGGAAAAGTCGTCTAAGAGAAAATAATAAGGTTAGCTGAAGCTTTCGAGAAACAAAACGATTCAGTCCTAAGGGTTGATTATTTAAATTTCTTAGTAAGTAGACAAACTACTCTGAATTTACAATGACTAAGGATCTCATAACAGGAAGCAGTCTAGGTCTATTTAAATGTAACAGGAAAAATATAAACATTTCGCAGCTAGGCACTAGCATTTTAGTATTGCAATGTCCACACTTATATTAGTTTCAAGATCAGCGTTTGATAATATAGCCAGTGCCAGTAACTAAATGTTCAATGAATAAAAATGGCAAAATTCTAGAAAAGGAACTATTTTATAAAGGCACTGTGAATGGGAGAAAAAGCGGTGCAATTACATCCAAAAACAGAGAGAAAAAAATTGCTACCTTTTCTGTAGTGGATCCTCAAAGTAGGTAACGAATAATGGAAGACTGGTATAGGGAACATCTCAAGGGTCTCCCCAAATACCCTGTTTTATTCTGCATGAAGTCCAACACGTATTAGTATTCTTGTGCCTAGCTACATTGCTAGTTAGAACCCACCGGGTTCTGCAGGAGACCCTTCCTCTACTACGATCAACTCATGGCACCATTTTGGTATGGTCCCCCTACTATTATCTAGCAGTTTTTAGTATTGCAGTTCCATCTAGCCAATTAGCATAAATTAACTTTATAAAGGAGTGATTACTTTGAAGATATAGCAAGAACAGGAGTCTAAGTATTCCACTACCTCCTGTGCCCTGAAGGCACACTCTACTATACCAGGAAAGTGCTTTCAGACAATGCAGTTGCTAAATAGTACCAGTCACACTAAATTCACATCCAAATGGGGCACGACTGCTGGATAAACTCTTACACCAGCTATCCTTTTGGTAAAGAGAGATCCAAAATTTGGAACTGGGTCCCAAAGGTCATTCCTTGCTCCTTAGGGACATCAAATTCAGACATCAGGCTGTGATACCCCACAGAAACTCCACTCAGACTCCTGGTGGCTTTCTCTACTGACCTTTCAAAACTCAGAAGGCTGTAGCCTCCAAACTCCTTCAACTAAAATGGAAGATCAAAGGCTGAAGCGAAGTAACTGAAGCCCATATTCATGCCAGTCTTGTATGGAAAGGTCAGGACAAGGTCTCATTTCTTTACAGATTTGTGTCTTCTTTCACTGGACTGCCACCACACAGAAAATGTCAGATCAAAGAGAAGGAAGAGAGTCTCAATGACTAGTGGCTTTTGAATGAACCTCTTGTTCTAGCTACACAGTCAAAGAGACTCCTAATGGACTGGAAACACTTACAGAATGTCTACACACATTCTCAAATCCACATGGCAATTGAATTAGCCATACATTCATTTAAAACATTTCCTCTAATGAAAATTTTATTTATAAATTTAATTTTACCACCAATTCAGAAAACATGTATTAAGAACCTAATACAAAGAAAAGAAACAATATTGTCTCTACCCTAAAATAGTTTGCATTCAGATGAGAAGAAATGTTATTTAAATTAAGATTCCATATATACAGTCCTGAATATAAGCCATCCTTTACAAAATAAATTCCCTCTCCTGATATAGTAGAAAAACCTAAACAATGCTTCCTCTTTAAGTCTGTGTACATCTGGTGCATACAGAAATTTACAGAAAGAAAATAACAAGAAATATTGCCCTTTTTAATCTTTTCAGGTTACCCCATCTTCTTTTTAAAAAAATATGTAAATTAGTCTTTCATATTTCCACTTTTCAGTTCATTCACTAGGGATGCCATTCACAATTTATTCTTCCATTATTAAATCTGTGGCTTTGTACGATGCTCTCTTGATTCTACTCATTTTGCTGTTCATTACACTGTGTAGTTCTTCCCAACTTTTTTCTAATTAGGCTGCTCATCATTTCTTAGGGTGCAGAAGTATTCCATCACAATCATATACCACAATTTTGTTTAGCCATTCCCCAATTTATGGACATCCTCTTAATTCCCAGCTCTTTGCCACCACAAAAAGAGCTACTGTACATATTTTAGAACATGTAGGTTCTTTTCCTTTTTTCCTGATCTCTTTGGGAAAAAGACTCAGCATTGTTATTGGTGGATCTAAGAGTATATGCAGTCAGCCAACTCCTCTTTACAGTCTATTAAAGCCTAACGTTATTAGTGAGTCTCCTATTACAGAAGACATTTTTATCAATATTTTTTCTCAGAAAACTGGGAATCCTGCCAGAGTTAATGTAAGCTAGGTTAAGAGGCTTATAGATTCAGAGTTGTAAAAGACTTCAGAGCCCATCACGTCTAACCCTTTCATTTTTACACATGATGAAATTGAGATCCCGAGAGGTTGTGACTTACTTAACCTACGGAGAGATGGGAGCTGAACCTAAAGCCCATATCCTTTGAACAGCACATCTCATGTCTTTTCCAATATACCATAGTTTCTCTCTGATAACAGACAATTTTATGGAGTAACAGGATGAAAGGATTTGGTAACCAATATAATAAAGAACATCCAACTTCAGGAATACACCTCAAAATTTAAATATTGAATCAAAATGAAATTTCACATAAAATGAGCTAGTTGACAGCCATATGTATTTAAGATTTGCATTCATTTGGGGATACTGTGATATAAAAATAATTTGTGAATTTTAGATTTACTCCACCCTGCTTAGTCTTTAGAATTCTAGCAACCAGTATTGTATACACCCCCACTTAAGGATTAACTGTAGGGGAGGATGGCCTATGACTGGCATGTGCTAGCAGGTGACAAATCAGAAACAACTGATGGATCCCCAGGGCTGTTCTAAGCCAAGTTTAAGCCACCATTCGTACTTGTGAGACACAGGAAGTGATGTAAAGAAGAGCCTATATATTTCACGTCACTTCCAGTGAGAGCTTGCTTGGTGGCGTTGGGAGCTTTTGGCAGCATTTGGCATGCTTGTGGCTTTGGTGGACTTGGGCAGTGGAGGTCCCTGGGAGGAGCTCTGTAGCATGGTTTAGGTGAGGCGGTTTCCTTGAAGGACCTGGGTGAGTGAGAAGGCTGACTCCCCCTTTTCCTTGACCTTCTGAAGGCTCCATCCTCTGAGGAGGCCCCTCCTCTTGGAGGAGGCCTCGTGGCTGGAAGCTGAACTAGATTTAATCTTCTGAGAAGGCCCCTTGGCTGAGGCCAGGCTGGAGAAGATCTTCTACCCTTTCCCTCTTTTCCTTCTTCTTACTTTCTTCCTCCTATTGTAAATAAACCACCATAAAATCCCATACTGACTTGAGTATTTCTTTGGGATTGAATTTAAATCCCTGGCGACCACTAATATAATATATTCAGTCCAACCATAAGTTTTACCCCTAACATGTTTCATTGTTTACATTGGAGTCATACCTTTTTAATCTATAAGATCCACGATCCTCACAATACTATTTTCTCACTTGATTTCACTGCAAAGATTTAATTGTTGCACTAAGAAAATGTCATTATCAAAACATCCTTTAATATCCTCAAAATCAAAGGCATAAATCCTTTTACTAATAGAAGTCTTACAAACCAAGATAATATCTTTCACTACCATTCTAGAACACCTCACAAAAATAATTAAAACAAAGGAGCACTTTGCAGGGCACCTTAAAATGGATCACGTTAATAAAATGAATACTTTAAAAGTGTCATCCATTAAAAAAGTAAGGCCATATTAGAACAATTCAAGTAACATTTTAAAGTGAAAACAAAAATGGAGGTTGTTAAGATAAAAATAAACAATTATGTGAACCACACCCTGTCTTATTTTGGCTCATTCCTTTTTTCAATGTGGCCCAAGGTTGTATTAGATTTGGGGGGGGGGGTAAGGACATTTTAAATCATACTCTTGCTGATATGAAACCTATGGCCAACAATAAAAACAGAACAAAATATTTGTAAACATGTGAATTATTGGGCCTTTAATCTTTTATTTTCTACTTTTGTGAAGGATTTAAAAACCTTTTATGAAAGATTATATATATATATATTAATCTTCATAAATTTTTTTCTGCTCGATTTTAGTTCATCATCCTAGGCACTAGGGATTTTTTTCTGAATGCTTATTCTGGCACTTGTCACATTGATTATCATCATCCAAATATTTGCGCTACCTTCTATGCTCTTATTCAAGTCACAGAAAACACTATGAACAGAGCAGGACAAAGAACAGAATCTTAAGGCATAACACTAAAGAAAACAATCCATCTTGATCTAGACTTTTACTTGTGCCTCAGGCTTATTTTCTAATTTGTGTATTTCCAATTCGATTTTAAGGGTTTTGATAACTAGAGTTATATATATTATTCGCTAGCAGCTTATTTCAGACAGTTTTGCTCCTCTCTGCTTCCCTAAAATCCAATTCACTCACAAGTAAAGATATCACTCATTGTGATGTCATTGGTCTCCTTTGAAAATGAAAGATGAACAACAATAACAATCTCACACATAAGAAGTGCTTAAGGAATATTTACTGAATTTAATGATTAAAAATGACAACATTTCTATTTCTACACACCTATTTTAACATAAAATTTAATTGATATTTTCTGTTTCTTATATATAACTGTAGTAACTTGTGTGTCTCTCCTTCTCTCTGCCCAATTTCTGTTTTGGAGTTATGGAAGTTATGGGAGTTGGAGAAAACATCTAGTCTACCATCTTGTTGCTCACAAGACCTTGTTGCTTAAGTGATTTTTATTTTTGTCTAAATTTGTGATTCCTTCAGTGAGGAAACTACTTATTCCATTTTACCACTTAATTTATAGTTTTAGTAATTTGCTTGGGAGCACTTTAGAGTTCAGTGAATTAACTAAAATCATACTACTAAGTTTTCATCAGAGGAAGGTCTACACATCTTCCTGTTTCTAAAGTTATGTATACATTGTGCCATGTCACCTTTTTTGGATAGGATGCATTGATTATTGAGTTGTTCAAGTGGGTTATGCCTGTAAGATGAAAAATATCCCAGAATTTATTCTTTACAAGATTTGTGATTATGTTAAACAAGCCATCTTCATGGTGGGAGGGGCTATGATTTATATTTTAAAGACAAATATACTTTGATGTTTTATTACTAGGGAAAATAGTACTAAGTTTAAAGATAAAGAAAAAATGCTTTTCTATGCATATCTTAGTATCAAACAAAGTTATAGATGCTTTAAAGTTTGTGAATATAGATGATGGTTTTTTTAAAAAGCTAGGCAAAATTTTTTTTTAATTTTTTTACTGGAGTCTTAGGTGGCATATGACATTTCACTAAAGTGTTTCTGAGTGAGTTTAGGATAGGGGAGGTAGACTCAAAAAATAAATTGGGGTGTGGGGAAAGAGAGATCTGGCTCTGGTGGACAAAAGATGGGGTAGGGATATTAGAATAAAATTAAAGATTTGTCCTATCCTTTTCAGTCCTAGGAAGAAGAAGACACGGTGAAGAAAGCTGTTTCAATATCATGGATTTTTTGGGAGGTGGGTTGGGGAGGAGGGACACAGGGAATGAGCAGTTAGAAAAAGGTGACAACAGATAGTTGCTCTATTTGCCTCCCTAGTTGGAATCACTCCATTAAAGAGATTTCTTTAAGAATTATGAGAAGTTAAGTGAGAAGTGTAGTTAGATGGCTTTGTGGACAGAGCACTGGGCAGAGAATCAGGAAGACAAGTTCAAGTCTGGATTCAGATACTTACTAGGCTTTATGATCCTGGGGAAGTCACTTAACCACTGTTTGCCTTAACCACTGGAGAAATGTAAAAGTTAAAATTAAATCTCAATAATAAAAATGTTACATTTTGAGGGATTTATTAATGATCATTAGAAATTAAGGAATACAGAGTATACAAAATAAAGACCATGTGCCCATGACTGAATAGCCAGTTCAAATGCCTACCTTACCACCACCAAGCTTGGGACATGAAGTAAAGACGCTGGACTTTCCACATCCCCACCTAATATCCCCTGTCTACAGGAAGTACCTAATGACAGGAAGTCAGTGGGCTCCCGGGAAATGTAGGGTTTTTTTTTAGGGTAGTAGATTTTCAATTATACAGAAAGAAATATACATCTACACAATACACAATATACACATACACATCTACACAATATAGACAAGCAGAAACACACACATATATGCACATGCATATACACCCTTATACACAATGCCTACATAAACACACACATATATATAGTATAGTATAGTGGTCGTCTCTCGGTGACCGAGAATGACGATAGTCTTTGTGTAGTTTCATCTACGGTGTACCCTCATGTGGCTTTGGAGTCCAAAGGCTGAGGCGCACAGTTTGTGGCACACGGGGCCTGGGACGCCAGTTGTTACGGGAGGTGCGGCTGTGGCCTGGTGTCGGCGTTCACGCGCAGCGGCAAGACGTCGACGTCGCTCATCTTCAAAGATGGCGGCCTGGTGAATGTGGGCTCGCCAGCTGCTTCTGTCAGAGGCAGCGAGTTCTGGTTGCTTTGGTGTCATGCCAGCCCACTTCAAGTTGGACTTGAGCTGATCCTTGAATCTTCTCTTTGGTCGGCCTTGTTTCTTGAGTCCAGCTGACAGTTCACCCTAGAATACCTGTCTTGGTATTCGCTGTGGGTCCATGACGTGTCCAGACCATCGTAGCTGGGCTTTGAGGACCAGGACTTCGATGCTGGTGGAGTTGGCTCTGTCGAGGACTTCCTGGTGGGTGATTCGGTCCTGCCATCGGATCCTCATGATTGACCGGAGGGAGCGTTGGTGGAATTGCTCCAGCTGTTTCATGTGCTTCCTGTACAGTGTCCATGTTTCACAACCGTACAGGAGCGAGCTGAGGACCCTGCGTTGTACACTTTGAGCTTCATCGCAGTGCTTACACCGCTGTGTTGGAGGACTTTGCAGCGCAGCCGCCCGAGTGCCTGGCTGGCCTTTTGGATCCTGGCATTCATCTCGTGGTCGAGGGACCCGTCGTTGGCGATGGTGCTGCCCAGGTACTTGAAAGTGTTGACCTTAGAAAGCTGCGTGCCGTCGATTGTAATGCACGGCTGGTTCGTTGGCCTCCCTGGTGCAGGTTGGACCAGCACCTCTGTTTTGCTGAGGCTGATAGTCAAGCCAAACAGTTTTGTTGCGGTGGAGAACCTGTGCACAATGGTTTGGAGATGATTTTCTTGGTGGGCCATGAGAGCACAGTCATCTGCGAAGAGAGCTTCCAGGATGAGTCTCTCTGTTGTCTTTGTTTTTGCAGTCAGGCGGCAAAGGTCGAACAGTGAGCCATCCAGTCGGTATTTGATGTACATGCCTAGTTCTAGATCCATCACAGCATGTCGGAATACTTGGGTGAAAAATAGGTTGAATAGTACCGGAGTGAGGACACAGCCTTGTTTCACGCCATTGGAGATGTTGAAGAGACCGGAAGTCTCTCCACCAGATAGGACTTCCCCTGTCATGTCGACATGAAAGAGTTGGATCAGTTTGACAAAAGGGCAACCGAGCTTGCTGAGGATCACCCACAATGCGTCCCTGTTCACTGTGTCAAACACCTTTGTCAGGTCTATGAAGACAATGTAGAGACTCAGGTTCTGCTCAAGGCATTTCTCCTGCATTTGCCTCACCGTGAAGACCATGTCGATGGTGCTGCGATCTGGTCGGAAGCCACATTGTGATTCAGGCAGGTTCTGCTCCGAAACAGATGACAGGAGTCTGTTGAGTATAACACGGGCGAGGATCTTTCCGGAAGTGGAGAGTAGTGAGATGCCTCTGTAGTTGTCACAGGCTGCTCAAGAGCCTTTGTTCTTGTATAGGGCTACGATGGAGGCATCTCTGAGTTCTGGGGGCATGTCTTCCTCTTCCCATATGCTGGTCAGCACTATGTGGAATTCCTGGAGAGCCTTTCCATTGAAGGCCTTGTACACCTCAGTTGGGATCCCATCTTTACCGGGTGCCTTGCCTGCACTCATTTGTTTAATGACTTATATATATATATATATATATATATATATATATATATACACACACATGTATATACCACATATATATATATATACATATATATATATATATACACACAGAAATGCACATATATGCATTATAAATACACATAGATAGATTGATGGCATGGGTCTATCAGAGATGAGTATGAAAAACACAAAAGGGTTGTAAGGGAAGAAAACACTTATTAGGGGAGAAAATATGATGTGATTCCTAATGTGATATTGAAATCACTTTACAAGACTGATATATATTATAATTTAAGTTTGCCAAGGAATTCACTACTATAGTAGTACTATAGCCTCTAAAGTGTGTTCAGCCTGCTCTACTTGCCAAGCATACAACCAACATGCCTTTCGTGGCAAAGCCTTTGGTGAGCGTCCTCTGGCTTACACACCTTTTGAGCACCTACAGATAGATTTCATAACAATGCCAAAGGCTGGACGTTATAAATTTTGTCTAGTAATTGTAGATCAACTAACCAGATGGCTGGAAGCATTTCCTACGACCCGAGCCACAGCAGATTTTGTTGCAAAGATACTTTTAAAAGAAATTATTCCTCGTTTTGGCCTGCCAGCACGTATTGATTCAGATCGTGGAAGTCATTTTATTGATTCTGTCTTAAACCAAATATATTCTTGCTTGGAGGTAACTCCCAAATTTCATGTTCCATATCATCCCCAGAGCTCAGGCCAAGTTGAAAGGATGAACAAAGAACTTAAAACTATGACTGGCAAATTATGCACTGAGACCCATTTAAAATGGCCTGAAATGCTCCCTCTGGGTCTATTTTATCTTAGAAGCAGGCCTAGAGGAGACTTACACATCTCACCATTTGAGATGCTTTTTGGACATCCGCCTATACAGGCTAAGCCTTTCTCCCCGGCATATACATCACTATTAGGGGGAGATATTACTATTGTTTCCTATATACAGGAATTACAGCACAAACTGCGTGAACTCCATGAATCCGGAACTGCAGCACAAGCTGGACCACTAGACTTCACTTCATGACCTGAACCCAGGAGATAAGGTGTATATTAAGAATTTCCAGCGTACTAGAGCAACTCAGTCTTCCTGAGAGGGACCATTCCAAATATTCTTAACTACTCCAACATCTATAAAGGTTGGAGAAAAGGACTCTTGGATTCATTGCTCACATGTAAAGAGAGCATCTTCTGTTGAGACTGATTGACTGTATCCTATCACATGCATTGAAGATAATAATCCATTGACAAGTGGATGCTGTTTTTCAAAAACACACCAAATTCCTGATTTTTTTCTTCTCTTTCCCTTATTTTTTTATTATTGTTTTTCTTTTGAATATTTGAATTTCCCCCCCTTTCCTCATTTCTTGTACAAAAGGTACATACAATTAATTTCTCTCTCTCTCTCAGCAGTAATATAAGTTTAAATATACATACTTGCTAGGTTATTAAAACA